>NW_023340257.1:559765-561991 GCF_004916995.1 Morone saxatilis | reverse complement strand
ACACAAAGATCAGGTGGGATTTATGAAAAAATTGTCTTCTGCAGATCATATGAGAAGATTATTACATTTGATATGGCTGAACCATTCAAACCAGGACCCGATCTTGGCCATCTCGTTGGATGCTGAGAAGGCCTTCGACCGGGTTGAATGGGATTTCCTATTTAGCACATTAACACAATTCGGATTTGGATCAACTTTCATTAATTGGACTAAAATATTATATAAAAACCCAAGGGCAGCATTAATGACAACGGGATTATCTCATCTCTCTTTGACCTCACCAGAGGTACCAGACAGGGTTGTTCACTCTCCCCTTTACTGTTCAATATTGCTTTTGAGTCACTGGCCATTGTTATCAGATCAGGCGCAAGCATTAGAGGAGTGGAAGGAGGGAGGAAAGAGCACAAATTATTATTATATGCGGACGATATTTTAATGCTGATTAGAGACCCCTTTGGAATCTTTATCAATTTAATGATGACAATCCAGTCTTACTCTGAACTGTCAGGTTATAAAATTAATTGGAGAAAATCAGAGGCCATGCCTATCTGTCATTCAAGTTCAGTGTCATTTTTCAACTTCAAATGAGTGTCGAACGGTATGTCATATTTGGGTATAAAGCTATGCCGGAACATTGAGGCTATGCCTGTTTTGAACTTTGAGCCTGCACTACAAAAAGTCAAAAATAATCTAGATAAGTGGGGAAAATTTAAACTTTCATTATGGGGCAAGATAAATGTTATTAAAATGGTTGTTGCACCCCAGTTGAACTATATAGCTATGATGTTGCCAGTAGCCATACCACCTCAGATTTTTAAACAATACGACTCAGCAGTTCAAGAATTTTTATGGGAAGAGAGGAAACCGAGAATTTGAATGAGCCAAATGTGTTCCCCAAAAGATAGAGGAGGTCTGGGTCTACCAAACCTGAGGCTATATCATGTTTCATTTGAAATTGCCAAACTAGCTAAACACTGGGTCAAGGACAGTGATTTGGATTGGGTTAGCATTGAAAGTGAGATGTATTCTCCATTTGCCCCTATAGATAGATTATCCCAGTCTCAACATGGACCCATGAACCCTATCCTGAAAACGGTTTGGCCCAGAATACACAAGATGTTAAAGATACCTCATCTTAGACAACCTTACTCATCTATATGGCATAACCCAACGATTGTTATTGGGAAAACACAGATATACTGGAAAAAATGGCACCTCAGTGGTATATGTCGGGTGGAAGACCTGTATCAGAATTGTTTTTTCATGTCATATACAGATCTGACTAGGAGATACGCCCTCACAGGGAAAGGTCACTTTTGGAAGTATCTACAAATTAGGAGCTGTCTCGCACAAGGGACTCAGTATAAGGAGAGAAATCCCATCACAGACTTTCTCAGATTGCCAATGGAACACCTTAAGGCCTCTATCTTTTTACAGACTAATGAACTACTCAGTACTAGTTGCGACAGCTTAAGAGGAGTGTGGCAGAAGGACTTGGGATGTATGTTGAAGTCATAACTGTGGTTCTGTCTGTCTCTCCCTAAATGTTACCTTATTTATTTATTTATTTATTTATTTTTAACTTATCTGCATACTCTTCAGGTTATTATTTTCACTATTATTGCGGCTATAGCTCACTCTGTTATTGTTGGTTTTTGTTTGTTTGTTTATTTGTTTTTCCTCCTATTATTAATATTCTTACCTATTTAATAATCTTTAATAATAATTGTTGGGAGTGATTGCTAACTGTGCCTTACCTTCTCTTGGACGGATCTCCTTGTTCTACAGTCAATGGATTTTATTGTAGTGACTGTTGAAATGTCTCACCTGTAAGGTTTCTATGTTTTATTGTAACCCTTTTAAATTCAATAAAGACTTGAGTTACAAAAAAAAGAATAATATCAATAGTAATAATAATAAATCCATACATCATTCTGTATGAAAAATAAATGACAAACTCAAGATGTGAATGAAGTAAAAAGTTTCTAAATGATAAATAACAATAAATCTCTTGGAATGTGGATAATCAATACATTTTCTACACTCACACGTCTGTGATTGTGTGTGTGTGTGTGTGTGTGTGTTTCCCTTTGAAGCCAGAATACATGTTTTAATGGTGGTGCGTTCAGGTCCTGTCTGGTTTCTACAGAACGTGTTAAACGTCACATTAAAGATTGTTTAAAGACATTTTCATATTGAACATCTATTGATTTTCATTCTTATTGA
>NW_023340257.1:559573-559701 GCF_004916995.1 Morone saxatilis | reverse complement strand
GATTTCCATTCTTATTGATAACCCGGACTCTTTCTGTTGATTTCCATTCTTATTGATAACCCTGACTCTTTCTATTGATTTTCATTCTTATTGATAACCCTGTTCAGGGTTCTAAATTAACACCCACC
>NW_023340257.1:550076-559473 GCF_004916995.1 Morone saxatilis | reverse complement strand
TAGGGGAAATGGAGGGCCAAATTATTCTAGCTGGAGACTTTAATCAAGTAATGGACGTGTTTATGGATAAGAGCAAATTCAGCGGGCCAATAATTACGAGAGACAGGGCTACTCTACACATGCTCTGTGAAGACTTAGGCTTGGTAGATATTTGGCGACTGGTAAATCCCAGAGAAAGGGATTACACCTTCTTCTCCCACTGTCAGAAATTCTATTCTAGGATAGACTTTTTAATTTCAAGTAATATTGTAGAATCAGTAACAGAGTGTACAATAAATGCGATGGCCCTGTCGGACCATGCAGCTATAGAGCTGGGTGTTGATATTAACACAGATAAAGAGAGAAAAGGTAGACGGAGGCTAAACACCTCACTGTTACGTGATAAAGCCTTTGCTCTGACACTGAGGGAGGATCTTAAATACTACTTTGATTTTAATTCAGGAAGCACAGCCACAAGGGCAATGGAATGGGAGGCATCCAAAGCTTTATCTGAGGGAAAATTATAGGACAGGCATCAAAACAGAAAAAAGAATATAGGAGCAAAATCAAGGATTTGGAATGTCAAATTAGAAAACTGGAAACTGAACTATCAAGACACTTTTCAGATATCTTATACCAGGATATATGCAAACTTAAATTCCAACTATAGGAAATTTATAATAGAAATGTTGAATATGCATTATTCAGGCTCAGAACAACTTTTTATGAAGAGGCTGAGAAAGCAAGCAAGTTACTTAGCAGGCAACTTAAAAAACAGAACTCCCTCAACGTGATACCAGTGATTAAGAAGGGAAATAACTTGGTGTCATCTAGTAAAGAAATAAATGAGGTCCTAAAACAATTTTATAGGGAATTATACACATCCCAGGTCAGCCCAAATGAAAGGGAAATTAGTCATTTTTTCTCTAATATTACTCTACCTAAAGTATCTGCAGAACATGTGGAATTATTAGATAGTCCAATAACCGAGGCGGAGATCAAGGTCGCAGTGTCACTCATGAAAACAGGGTTATCACCTGGTATTGACGGATTCCCTGCAGAATACTATAAACATTATATAGACATATTAGCGCCCAAGCTATTGGAAGTGTATAATGAGTCACTGATGTTGGGTTCTCTCCATCATTTAATGAGGCTCTGATATCAGTGATTCCTAAAAAAGACAGGGATACTACAGAACCTTCTAATTATAGACCTATAAGCTTATTAAATGTGGACTGCAAAATCCTTACAAAGATCCTAGCCCTACGTCTAGAGAGAGCACTGCCTAATATAATACACAAAGATCAGGTTGGATTTATGAAAAACCAGTCTTCTGCAGATCATATGAGAAGATTATCACATCTGATCAGAATCAGAATCAGAAATACTTTAATAATCCCTGTGGGGAAATTACTTGAAAGGTGTGGCTGAACCATTAAAACCAGGACCCGATCTTGGCCATCTCGTTGGATGCTGAGAAGGCCTTTGACCGGGTTGAATGGGAGTTCCTATTTAGCACATTAACAAAATTCTGATTTGGATCAACTTTCATTAATAGGATTAAAATATTATATAACAACCCAAGGACAGCATTAATGACCAACAGAATTATCTCATCTCTCTTTGACCTCACCAGAGGTACCAGACAGGGTTGTTCACTCTCCCCTTTACTGTTCAATATTGTTCTTGAGCCACTGGCAATTGCTATCAGATCAGACGCAAGCATTAGAGGAGTGGAGGGAGGGAGGAAAGAGCACAAATTATTATTATATGCGGATGATATTTTAATGCTGATTAGAGACCCTTTGAAATCTTTATCACATTTAATGACGACAATCCAGTCTTACTCCAAACTGTCAGGTTATAAAATTAATTGGAGAAAATCAGAGTCCATGCCTATCTCTGGTACATGTCATTCAAGTTCAGTGTCATTTTTCAACTTCAAATGGGTGTCGAACGGTATGTCATATTTGGGTATAAAGCTATGCCGGAACATTGAGGCTATGCCTGTTTTGAACTTTGAGCCTGCACTACAAAAAGTCAAAAATAATCTAGATAAGTGGGGAAAATTGAAACTTTCATTATGGGGCAAGATAAATGTTATTTAAATGGTTGTTGCACCCCAGTTGACACTAATATGCTAGTGAGTGTTGCCAGTAGCCTACCACCTCAGGATGTTTTGAAACAAGTGACCGTCAGCAGTTTAGATTTGTTCCTCCAAAAAGATGAGAGGGAGTCAGTGCTACTAAAACCTGGAGCTATGAATACAGGATAAGGGAGTTTTTCAAATTTGACCAAGATAGCTATACAACAATCTGGTCACAGGACAGTATTCTATTAAATTGGGGCTATTCCCCGCATTTTAATGTGAGGATGTGTTTCTCCATTTTCCTGCCACCTAGCTAGACAGCCTAGTTGTTCGATCCATTTGCCCCTATAGATAGATTGTCCCAGTCTCGACATGGACCCATGAACCCTATCCTGTCTCACTCGAAAGAAGTTTGGACCAGAATACACAAGATGTTAAAGATACCTCATTTTAGACAACCCAACTCATCTATATGGCATAACCCAACGATTGTTATTGGGAAAACACCGATATGTATGTATGTATGTTGAATGAATAGGAGTGGTTAAACATTCTGTCACATACTGGTAAATTTGTCAGGGAGTCCAGAAGTAAATTTACTCAATACAAAATAATCCACAGGTATTACTGGACACCAACTAGACTGCATAGAATGGGACTATCAAACAATAACTTGTGTTGGAAATGTCAGGAAGAAAAAGGAACTTTTTTACATTGTATTTGGGACTGTTCACTTGTTCTTCTGGAGCAAAATTCTCAGATGTATGAGTGAGTGGCTGGGCAGGACATTACCAATATCCCCAAGGCTGTGTTTACTCGGAGACAAATCACAATGGTAAATGGTAAAGCCCATCGAACAGAAACTAATGCATTCATACACATTCACACACACCGATGCACGGCATCGGGAGCAATTCGGGGTTCAGTATCTTGCTCATCTTGCTTCGACATGTGGCACCAGGAGCCAGGGATCGAACCAACAACCTTCCGATTAGGGGACGACCCGCTCTGCCTCTGTGCCACAGCCACCACATAAGTACGCAATATATCCAAAGAAGAACTTTCAAGTGTTATGACTGGGTTAACCACAAGCTGCCAGAACGGTACTCACTTACTGGAAATCAGCCAAACCCCCAGAAATGAAGGAATGGGTTAACTATATGATAAAAACTGCCTCATACGAATCCATGTTGATCAAGAGGAATGACAGAAACCACACTGAGGGACCAACATGGGGGGCTTTTTGGAATCATGTATCTCTGGCTGAAAACCCGGACTCATAACTGTGGTTCTGTCTATCTCTCCCTAAATGTTACCTTTTTATTTATTTTTTTATTTTTATTTTTTTTAGATATATTTTTTTGTACTCATCTGCATATTCCTCAGGTTAATATTTTCACTATTATTGCGGTTGTAGCTCACTCTGTTATGGTTTGTTTTTGTTTGTTTGTTTGTTTTTTCTACTATTATTCATATTCTTACTTAATAATCTGTTTATTGAATAATTGTTGGGAGTTATTGCTATCTGTGCCTTACCTTCTCTTGGGCGGATCTCCTTGTTCTACAGTCAATGGATTTTATTGTAGTGGCTGTTGAAATGTCTCACCTGTAAGGTTTCTATGTTTTGTTGTACCAACCCTTTTAAATTCAATAAAAACTTGTATTACAAAAAAAATATTGCATTAAGTTGTCCAAGTGCATAATGGGTTTGTTTTGATGTTTAAGTGAAGGAGAAAATGGGAAACAGAATAGAGAAACAGTAAAGGACTGATAAAGATTGTTGGGTGTTTAAATATTTTTTGGAAGGCTTTTTTTCCCTTTATTATATAGGACAGCTGAAGTTAAAAAAAAGGGGTAGAGAGAAAGGGGATGACATGCAGCAAAGGGCCAAAGGTTGGATTTGATCCCATTTCTGCATAGTACATAGGGCGCCAGCTCTACTAGGTGAACAATCAGGACACCCACAGGCCAAACACATAAGGCATTGTACATATCAATATAATGTGAATATCCTTTGCAAATATTTCTTGGTTTTGGTTCTTTCAATCTATGATTTTAATTTTTTTTAAAACATTCCTTTTCTGAGTCAAAAACTATGGAGAATGCAATAGGAATTATTCATGAACCCATCGAAGGGATTTGGTTAGGGTTTCTGTCAGTGGACAGGGAGTGCAAGGCTGTGATAACTCATGGAACCAGTACATAGCAGTGCAGACTCAGTATGTTCCAAATTCAAAAGAGTATAAGTAGAAAAGAGTTAATTTTGTGCCAGCTCTAGAGATAATCCTCAAAATAGGGTCAGTAAATTAAAATAACACACTTTCACAACTTCATCCAGCTCTTAGGACTCATTTAGATGTCTGCTCTTTTTTTCCCTGTCATCTAATAACTCTCATGCCATTCCCAAGGCGTCAAATACCAACGTTTCGTCATGCCCCTCTGCGTCTCCATTCAGAAGCACATGGTACCCTTTAGCTTCTTTTTGAGATGCAGTGGCCTATCATCTAACTCCAATCTAACCCATCTGCATCATGTGACGTACTGCAAGAGTCCATGCAAGAACCTGGTTGGGTTGGATGGATGGGTCAAACAAACACGAGACTTTCCCCCAGGGGACTGGGATTTATGTCCGGTGTGAAACCAAAAGTAATCTTATGTCAAGTCAAGTTTTATGTTTTGTAATGTGGGAGGTTAGGATTGGGGTTAATCACATCAATCAATTCATCACTAATTCACTTAAATAAAGATACTGCTATTCTTGTCATCCCCATTTAAGCACGGCTGCACAATATTAACTTCAGATCAGAAAATATACATAAAATACATTTTCCTAGTCCTATTCAGTCTGCTAAATTGCCATTATTTAATTAGTCTATTTTCAGCATGCTGTGCATCACGGTCAGTCCAAACTCTTGTGTCTGTTGAAAAAGTAAGCTCCCCCAATAGCCATGGTATAGTTCTCACACTGTTTCCCGCCTTGTTTTTTTGCCTGCTTCATTCTGCCTACTGACCTTTCTGAAAAAAAAAAAAATAATAATAATTAATTTCCCCACGGGGATTATTAAAGTATTTCTGATTCTGATTTCTGATTCTGATTCTGACCCTTTACCTGACACTCTGATTTATGATTGCCTGTCTTACTTCTCCTTTTTGACTGACTACCTGGTTTTGACCCTTACCTGCTACCTCTGTAAATGTGAACTATCTTTGTGTCATGCTTTTGGGTTCAAGATTGTTGTGTTTCTGAGCTGTTATATACACAACAAAGTGTGAAAAAATCCTAAATCACCTGAGGTGAATCATCTAGTACTAATAGGCCATTAAATTAATTCTCAAACTGTGACATGAGTGATTATTTTCCTTATTACCAGTGACCAGCATTCATTATTGAGCTCAGGCCTCATATTGTCTCTCTGTCTAGGGGGATAAAGAGAAAGTGTTGCCAGTTAAGTAATGTCAAAATGTATATAAGTTCATATACATTGCAAACAAATGTTTTATATAGATAGTGGCACTTTGTGCTACTGCCTCCACTCACCCATCACTTGAAGTGTCCTCTCAGTGGGGAAATGTCACTAGCTGTCTTTTTATAATTTGATTTGCACCTCATCAAATCTGCTTACAGTTCAAAGTCAAAAAGCTGTCCTCCATAGCCAGAGGTTAAACACATCATTATACAAACTCTCAAAATGAAACTAGTTCATCAAAGAGGCTTTACACATCCAACCCGACACACAAAGGCAACAGTACTACTGCATATATCCTCTCTCTCCCCATCTCTCACAATTCAGTGTAATGCAGCCAATCACACTCCTGTTTGTGTGATCTGGAAAATGTCACCTCCAGCAATCAATGAGCACCAGGAACAGAGCGGCACTGATTGTGCAACTGGTTGGAGTGGAATCAAGGATTGAAGCCCAAGGAGTAAAGTTACAACTGATACAGAGCTCATCTACAAGCACTAGAGCTGAGATGGCTACATTAAAGCTCTCTTACTTCCTCTCCACTAATGCAACACAGGTGAATATGGGACATTTTACTTTTCAGAATGTGCCTGTTTATTAAGAAGGGAAAGTTTGTATCATCACTTTTAGCCATTTTGTTAGTCAAACTGTAAAGTTAGTTCTTATTAGAACTTGTAGCACAATGTCATGCCTTTGCCATCCCAGGAAAAATGATGTGCATCAGAAGGGACTTAATATCCAATGCTGACTGAAAAATAATTAGGTATACTCCATATACCTGCGTATACCCTGCAATACACTACCAGTAGCAGTCATCCTCTGAATATGAATATCCATACTGAATTTCATACTGAGAACAATACTGAAAGAGTTTGGAGGGTCGAGTCTTTTCCCCCCTGGAAAAGACTCGACCCTCCAAAGTCTTTGTTTCCAAATCCAAAATAACAGAAATAATAAAATAAAAAAAGGATAATAAGGAATAGCGTGTTTGTTTGCCTAAAGGTAAGCTGCTAACGTTTACACACCTGGCTAACTACCTTAGTATTTGCATTAGTAACCTATACTCCCGCGGCCAAGGAGTATATCATTAGCTAACAGTATTTTGTGGAGTTACAGGTTATGTGAATTTAATAGCTTACTATAGCTGATTAAATCTTTTAGGGACATTTGTCATTTCAGCTGACAAATTCAAAGCTCACCAGTTAAAAAGGAGACATTGCTTTTGTCTACTTTTGACTAAAGTCAAGGACCCATTGTGTGGGTAAACCTCAATTAAAGGGATAAACCATCTTCCCACACATACAAAAAATAATTTGTCAAATTTGTAAATTTACACATACATCATGGGGCATCAATTGTAATAAAACTTTTTTAGTTTATTTGCACCACAGTAGAAAAAAACCTGTAAAAAACAGAATAACATACATTATCAGCTAAACAAAACCATTACAGTCTGTGTTCTAAATATATTTGTTTACTTTCAGTATTCACTTAATAACTCGTCCGTCTTCCTCTGACACAAACATTAACACCTTTTATTATGATGACACACAGTAATGATGATAAATACAATTCCTCATCTTGTGTATTTCCCTGTGCTGCCCAGAGTTATTGTTCACAATGACAATATAAAGTCAGGTGCCACCCTGCTCTCGCAAAACATTTCAATTGGCTGTCTTTTACATGATCAGGCCCTCCATCAATATTCCTCCACAGTGGAACATCAGCGGTGGGATTTCACAGCATGTGTGGTGGATATTACAGAAGGCTGAGATCTAAATGGGTGTACATTCAGGAGGCCCTGTTTCATATTTTCCTACATTGTAAGTGACACTGGGGCCGTCTGCATGGAGAATACAATAAGGATCTGCTCTATATCTCACACACACAGTCGTTATTCACACACCACAGCTTGGAGGGGGGGCGCAAAAGTCTGATTAAGTGACAAGAAATACTTAGACAATGTTTCATTGGATTTTTTAAGGGCCCTATAGCCATCAATAATAATTTGTAAGATGAGAAGGTATGGTAGATATAGACCAATGCATGTCATGATGTCTGGACGCTTCTGTTAGAAATGACGATATCTCATCTGAGCAAAAATAGTTCGCCACAAATCTATAATTCCAAAGTCGCCATAAGTGTATCAGTTAATCAAATGTGAATGTGAATGTTCATGTTTATTATATTCCAATGGTATAGAAAAAGTGAATGAGGATTTGGTTGTTGTTGTTTCTTTTTTCAAACCCATATAAAGATACACATGTGATGTACTGTGCAAAGCACTGCGCAAGGTACTGCTTTATTCCAGTCTTTGGAGCTGATTGCTGCCGTTTGAGACAATGTTTGCGATTCCACCAGAAGTACTGCAGCCCATTTCCAAAGCAGCTCTCTGCTCTCTTTGATAAGCAGCACAGAGCAAATTGAGCTGGGAAGTAAGTCAGACACACAAACGTCATAGAGAATTCGGTCACTTTTCAAAATAAAACACCCTGTGCAGACCCCTGATGGTAAAAACAGACAAAAAAGAATCATTGAATACATGGTTTACATAGCAGAAGCGTATAAATCAAGGAATAATGTCCAAAATCTGAACAAGTTAACAAATTCTGGCAGTCGAACATCAAATAAGAGTTCAAAATTACTGGAAAAGTGAAACTTTTCCCACAGACATGAAAATGTTTAGGGCATTTCTAGGAGGTTTTAGTAATGCAAGAGCCCTCAAAAGCACCACACAACACCAAATCCATGACACAGAGTTTTGCTGTGGTAATATGTGAAGCTGGGTATTCAGACCAAAAACAGCACCACATTAAAGGTCCAGTGTGNNGTATAATCACCTGGAAATAAGAACTGTTACCTGAGAATGAGATGGTATTTGGCATGTTGAATCATGTAGCCCAGGATGGACAAATCAAACATTGGCTGTCCTTACACATTTTTCACATGGGAATTTCCAGCTTTTTAAGCTGTGGTCAGAAGCCCACCAAGCAACCAGGCCTCATTTTGAATCTGCATCATCCTCTATAGAAAAAAGGAGACTGAAATGAATTATTGAAGTTGAAAGAACCCATTTATCCCTCTGTGTGCCCCCTTGAGCCTATCTGTCACAAAGAAAAGGAATGGGAATAAAAGATCCTGCCAGGCTATGGCAGGCAGTTTCTGTGCTTTCCTTTCACCCTCAGTGTTGTGCTTCAGCTCTGTGGAGATGCAATGGACTGAATGGTCTGTACACCGTGGGGAGTGGGGAGAAAGTAAAGATGACATTCAGTAAGTTGTTTAGAATCTGTACGACACAATAGGCCTTAGTATATATTGTACAGCGAGGAGAATGATGACGCCGAGCTTGTGGATGTGCACAGTGGTGGGTTAGTTTGTCTGCTTTTCTGTCTCTGCTTCCCACTCGCACAATCTTTACTTTGTATTCTTTCCCACCCAGGAGAGCAGCTCTCATTAACCTCCAGCACTGCACTCTGCACACTTTAAATACAAAAAATGGAGACGTAATTACACAATCTAAACTCTCCATGTATAATCAATCTTCTCATGAAGTTATGATGCCAGTAATTTGACCTATTCTCCAGTCCCAACCACATCATTATCTTCTATGTTTGACAGAAATGTGTTGATCATTGCTTCCTTTTGTTTATTAATGGTGCCAGTTGTTTGTATGTCCTCTATTCATCATTTATCATCAAAATATAACTTCATATTCATATTACTCCCACTGCTGTACTCTAATTGTAAAGGTATTGACCTTATATTATTGAAAGAAAAGTAACCTGACATATAACCTGACTTATTTTTAAAAATACTAGATTTTGACATCTAAATTTCAGAAGGCTCTGGCTTGAAAGTGGTT
>NW_023340257.1:547911-549976 GCF_004916995.1 Morone saxatilis | reverse complement strand
TGGAAGGGTGCACTTGGTTAGTGATTTTGGAGTGAGGCAAATCATGTGTGTATAACAGCGCAGCTCGAGTTGACTGCCTGAACTAGCTTGCAGGGTTCGCTGCATTGTGCATTGCATTGCAGTGAAGATTATCTTGCTGAACAAAATGTGTAAGTATCATAAACCTTTGTTTGCCACAGAACTTAATTTCTGCAATAATCCAAAATCCAATGGCTTTTTGTTGAAGGAACCAGGGAGATGCTAACTTTCAGGTTGGCCAGCTAAGTCATCATTGCTGCATTATATTCTCAATGATGTGCTGATGGCCAGTTTGTCTCATTCACCTTTTTTAAGTCTCTTGTTGAGCACGAAACATTGCTCTATCACTGGACTACATCTCCACTTCTGTACACTCTGGCCCCCTCCAGCAGTAGAAACCTTTCCTTGGAAGACGACCTTGAAGTAGTCCTCTCAAACAAGGATCTGTTGACTCTTGATACTGTACTCTCATCCCATAGGAGAGCCAAGTATTGATAACTGGCTTTTCAATGCACCTAATTACAACTGCAAAAAGAAACAGCTTGCTTAAAGGATCTCCCCAAGCGCAGGGTGATGAACAATCCCTATACCCTCTTCATATATCAATGCCCATCTCCTCCTCTCTGCACTTGCATATGTCTGACTGCTGGATCAAGGCTTGAAGGGGGTAATTAAAAGACTCAGTTGTTCCCTGTGTGTCAGTACATGTCTGTCTGACCGATGCTGTTTGGCAGTCTGCCGTAGCCCCAGGGGGACCTGTTTGTCGTCTTATTAACTTGTTCAGGAAGAGAAAGCGGCAGATGGAGAGATGGAGGTCAAGAACACAGTACTTCAAGAAGTGCAACCTTAAAAGGTTGGGGAGGAGGGGAGGGGGGAGTGAACAGAGAGACAGTGTGCATGTGACTGCAGGAGTTGAGGGATAAAGATGATTTAGTTATAAGGATTTCAAGATACAGTCTAGTCTGTAGGCTGTTTGACTGTGGATTTTGTCTGTTATTAAGTTCACTGTACTGTGGCTGTAATGTGCTGGATTAAAGGAAGGTCTTCAGTTATATGATACAACTAGGGTTTGGATGGAATAAAGTCAGGCCAGATTGTTGTACTTTTGAAAGAAACATTGGCCAAACCATAGGTTTTTATTAGTGGAAAAACATTTTTCTAATCAATGTATTAAATTTGCAAAATATTCATACCAAATATAGTGAAAGATGGTTACTCAGGTAATTTAGTATTGCACTTCCATAAAGTTTGGGGACTTGAAAGAGACAAATTAAAACGAATAAAGGTCAAACTGGGGAATAGATCCTGACTTTTTGTCATAGTTTTGGGTTGACTCTAGTTATTTCCTGTTTTATTTTTATATTGTCTCCTCCTCTTATGTCTTGTTCAAATTACCCCTTTGTCTTTGTCTGTTTTGCCTCCAGTTTTGATTATTTTTTTATTTTGATTATTGAGGTTTACCTGTGTTTTACTGGTTAATTGACGCCCTTTAGCTTTAACATGTTTGTAGATGTATGTGTTGTTACTGACACCTAAGGAATTGTTAGACATATTTTACCTGTACCTGTACCTGCCTTTAGCTATATTAAATCACCAAAGGCATCCTGCTGCCTGTGTTGTCTTGCATTTAGGTCCAATCTTCTTTTTCCTGAGAAACTTGTAGTCCCTAGTATAGCTCAAACTCCAAGTGTTGTACCTTAGTGACACAGGGGATGGCGTGGGATGTTAAGTAGGGGTGTTGCAATCTATACTACAATACTGATATCATTTTAATAATACACATATGATAATATTGTGTAAATAATCCAGCACCTCTTAAACTGAAACTTCCATTTCCTTCCATTCTGGCTTTGTGGTTCACACACAATGTGACTGACCCTTCCTAGGTCCTGCCCCATTTTGCTTTCGGCTAAAAAAGCTGGGGAAAATATCAGAAGATAATAATGGGGCAGAACATCTCAATAGTAGCATGGTAATAAGGGGGCAACAATAGTTACTTTGCTCACATTAACCCTTTAAGCGTCAAAGTCACAAAATTGCGACAGGA
>NW_023340257.1:534161-547811 GCF_004916995.1 Morone saxatilis | reverse complement strand
CCTAAAACGTCGCAGCAGCGAGTTGGTAACATTATTAACCAACCGAGTGTCCCACCTAGCACAGGCGTAAGGACCAACAGCGGTAGAAGATCGAGGAGACAAGCAGGTGGTGGTGGATTTCCTGTGCTTGAAGCAGCTAGAGATTCACAGTTGTCCATTACACGAGGAACACCTGCAAAAAACACGGACTGACCGAAACTAAAAGCACGCGGCGTAAGTGATGCGAAAAATGCATCTGAGAAAACATAATCGAATGCGACAGCTAACAAGATAAACGACCAATAATGACTGGCGAAAACACAATACCCCGAGCAGATAGAGTTCTCGTGTTATGCGCCCGGCTGGGCGAAAAAAGCGCCAAGTTGCCCGCCTACCAAGAGCTGGGCCTGCGAGTCTATCAGTGTCTACAGCGATGATGGCGCTTAAAAGCCGCGTGCCTCATAACATGAAGCAGCTGTCAACACGGCCCCGAAGTCTAGACAAAATAGGAGAACCCAAACCGTGTCAGCACACAAGTTAAAGAAATACATCGCGAAGAGCTGTAGTTAAAAAGCGAGCGGCCACCATTATTTTTGCGATAGCGTCAGCCACCTCTCGGGCAGCAAACTGGGTTAACCCGAACTCTTAGCTAGGTCGTAAGGAGAATAGTAGCAACAGCGGAGCCCCAGGTCCGTTCGATGTACCACGAGCTCGCTCTCCTGCCTTGAACCAGCGGCGTTGCCGCATTGGGTTTTGCGCTTCGGCGGGAGGCAGGACAAACTCTCCCGCCTGTGCGTAAGAGTAGGCCGCTACAGACGTTCCGTCTGTTGATAAAGCGGTCTTATAGTTAGTTGGACTGTGCATTGGTGGAGGTTCGCTGAACCAGTCGCCTTAGTGGATGAGTACTGGCCCCCCTATGGAGGGCGCTATGACTATCGGGATCTCGTCTAGTTGGGTGGCACTGACGGGCTGTCCTCAGGTGGCGCTTCCGCTCTCCTCTCTTCTTTGGGGGGGTCATGCATCTTCATGTTTTCCATTACATGCATGTTTGACTTAAGCTGTCACTTCTCTCCCCGGCAGCTTCTTTGGCTTTATCTCTTGCAGCGTTTTCATGGAGTCCCTTTTTGGCTTGGAGGGCCTCCTGCCCAATGTCCTGCTTGGACTACCATTGCTAAAATCAGCGTGATTATTATTGCTTTTATTCAGTAGTTATTATTAGGAGTAGGCGCATTATTCGCTACAGTGTACTGTTGGCGCTGCTTCGGCTGTCCCCATTGTGCTTGCGTGTCATCGCTGCATCATCTTTGTTCATGATTCGTCATCGATCCATTACTATTGAATGTAGTTCTTCTGACTTTCGTGCTGTAGCATTGCGTGTCGTCTCTGGCCTGCTGTGCCGCTCCTTCAGTACAGCTGGTCAAGGCGCAGCATGACCACCGCACCCTAGAGGTCGAAGGTCTGTCCGTAGGTTTCTGCCTTGTTCAACAGGACAGCTTTTTTCCGTTGGCGGCCCCATCGCCAAAGTTGCTTGCTCATTGTGGTTGACTGCTTGCGTCTCTGGTAAGATGACGTTAAAAGGAGTTCGAGTCTAGACGCTGCTCTATTTGGAAAGAATGTTCCTGAGAATAATTGTGTGCTTATGAATTTGGCCGCCGGGTATTGACAGAATAAAATTGAATTGAAAATTGAATTGAAAATCTTAGGTAAAGTCTAAAGTGTAAAAAGTTATGCTCAATATGTTTGCCTGAGAAATCAAAACCAGAATTAAGAAACCGCGCTCAGGCAGAAACGAAACACAATATTCAAAGCCAAATAAGGAATCTCCGTCACACAGCTGATTATAAAACTGTAGCGCTCGTAAAATATTAAAACAGCGCTTAGGCTACGTTAGTGTTGGGCGGCCGGTTGAATCAGATTCGAGCACTAGGCCAGAACAGCAGTGCGCGAATCTTGGTGTCTGGCCGTAAATAACAGAAAACATTCGCGGCTTACGTGTTGCTCCCAATGCGGTCTATATAAAACAGAGGTACAATTAGACTGGGTAATCCTACCGAAGAAAAAGAGTTACGTTTGTTGCTGGCACCTGCTTCTGAATCTCTGCCAAGAATTGTACATGCCGTCACAAGCCCGTCGGGTTCCCAGGAGACCTCGCCAGCAGCAGGCGCAGCGCCACTCACACAGGAGCGCCAATCTCAACCAACGGAGTGAGCAGTGGGTACACAATGCAGCAGCAGCAGTGGAAATTAGGCAAGCTCACGTCAGGTGACCCTATTCCTGGGCCGGTTTACATTCGACATAAAAAGCCTGCGGAGAGCAGCGAGATTTGGGGGATGGTTACAACTCAGAGAAAAAAACGAAAATTCGTCTCGTCGATACTTGCCCCAAAAGCCTCACAAACACTCATTCGAAAGGAGTATAGCCTGGACTCTAGGATGTGTACTACGTTTTGGCCTCCAGCACCGACTGTTCAGGGAGAATCCTTGGGAGGTTTATCTGCTTGGATGCAGCGACTCAGTGTCCGTTTTAATTTCCGCATATAAAGCAGAACCGTCTACAGCACTGCGCCTCTTTCGGCAATTACGTCAGATATTTATAAAAATCACGGACACCACCTCCTGGTCACCAGACAGATGGGCCGAAAAACTAAGATCCGAGTGCATTTGTGTACTTCTAGGTTGCCGGCATTTACTGCAACTCCGTCTACTATCAGGTTGGCCCCCCCCAATAAATCCGATTAAAGGCGGGACACTGTCGCCCATTGCCATTAAGGCTTTGTGATCACTTAGAACTCTGCAGGTGCATATTTTTGATATGTCGTGGCCAGTCATTTCCGCCTCACTTCACCGGAGGAAGTGCGGAGAAATACGGAGTTCAGGTGTTGGCCGACGCTTGCCTGGGGCTGTGCCAATGATGTAAAAAACGTCGATTTTGCGTCAGTTGGAAGCAGGATCGAGCTCTGCAGGATCTCGTGTAGGAGGGGTGGAGACTACAAACACTACCTTCGCTCAGTTTTTTTTTCACTCACGCTACAGACCGTATCACAGCATCAGTTGGGCTGGCGACCGTCTCACTTGCAGCAAACGAAAAAGGTGATATACCGCCCCATCTTTTGTTTTGGAAGCGTAAGCCGGAGCGCCCGCCTGGTCGATCCAGACGTTACGATTAGGAATCAATGCTAATAGGAAGAAAGTTTTGAAAGTGGGTTGGACGGTGCGAATCAGGGCATATTCTGTGCCAAGGCCTTCTGATGAAGCCGTGCCCCAATATAGCGAAGAGCAGGCTGGGCTTCTGGGCCGCCGCAGGCACGGAGGACCTGCCTGTCGCAGACCAGAGCAGCGGACCGGCTCGGACGCTGGGGGCGGACTGTGGGGGTTGGCGCTCTGGCCTCTTCAGCTGTGCGCCTCTACGGCGGACACGACGGGGGAGCGGCTCCTGGGACTGCGTAAAGCTGGTGTTTACCTGATTTTCTTTCTTATCAACAAGCGTGACCATGTAGACCGGTTAACACGTAACGCGTCAGCCAACTTGAACTAGCGCTTCGTCTGTACTGCGACAAACACCCTTGCCAGCTGCGAGTTGTGCCGCGGGTGACACTACTGTGGCACGCGTAAACACAAAGGGACCAGGTTCGCACGCTAGACTGTGTGGTCAATGCTGGCTTGGTAGCGGACATAGTTGCCCTAAGGCGCTTTCGGTGGGAATTTGGCCGTTCCGTGCCAAGCGAGAGCATGGGGTCGAGTAGTCGTGTCGGTTTTACGCCGCTGGTGTGGCTGCTAGGCCTATCGAGCAGGAATATCCAGCCGTGCCAGGATGCGGCCGCAGGCTGACTGCGGGCACCAAGAAGCTTGAGGACGCTCAAGGAACCTGTGCCCGCCTCCCTAACGTGTGCTTGTGTAGACATATTCTATTTGGGTGTTGTGTGCGGTTCCTTGATGTATTGTTCTGCTAGAATTATAGAGTGCGCGCTGGGTACAGTTCGACGTTGTTTTACCGGGGAATAGTTAGTTGGCTTAGTCGGTGGGCGGCGCGGGCGGGGTGGATACTGTTAGTGGAGCTTGCGGAGCTGTGCATTCGTGGGAGTGTTGTCTCTTGAAGACAAGGATGCGCTTCCTAAAGTCACTTCTGCTTTTTCTGCGGCGAGAATGAGGGCACCGAAATTCAAGTATACGTTATGTTACATTTGACTAGCATATCATAACGCAAAGGCGTGTTCGAATAAATATTCAATGTTTCGCACGGGGTGGAAATGTCCGCTTGTAAGACAATCCAATTAATTCAAAACGCTGCAGCACGAGTACTGACAGAGACTAAGAAAAAGGTATCACAGGATCTCCTGTACTTATCTTCTGCGTGGAACTGGCTCACTGGCTAAAGATTCAGAATAGAATTTAGAGGAGATGCCTCTTCCGTCCAGCCCTATTTAAAGCGTCGTTCTATGGTCAGGCCCGCCTTCACTGATCCTCTAAAGATGTCTCATGAGTACCATATGTACCCCCACTAGAACACGTGTGCATTCTCTTGGAATGCAGGGCTACTTGTGCGGGTTGTGCCTATGACTCTAAAAGTAGAAGAAAGAGAAGCACGGGGAGAAGAAAAAAGAAAAAAAGCCAGAGGCTTTCAGAGTTGACCGAAGCTCTCTCCTGGTGGAGACCAGCTTGCAGTTGTGGTTCGGACGGCAGACCCCGCTCTGCCACATGTTAAGAGGTGTGAGCGCTGTAAGACGTTCCTCTCTGAGTAAAGGGTGGTGTATGAGTTAGGGCTGGGCTCAGGTGGAGTATGTCTGAAGCCATCGCTTAGTTATGCTGGCTATAGCCTAGGACTATCGCGGGGGATTTTTCCATTGATGCACTGCAGCCCTCTTGCTGCTCTGCTCTCTCTTTCTGCCACCTCATTCATGTCCCGATGCTCTCACAGTGCAATGTTAGCGTAACTCATTCTTAAAAAGAAGGTCTGCTGTATATCGTCTCGCATCAAGCACGTGTGATTAAAAGAAAGCTGTGGTACGATGGATTGTGTGCGCCCAGATAGTGGGTGTGCGCGTGAGGCGTCCAGCCGCTGAAAGAGAGACAAACCATGCCAGCTTGGTTGGTGCTCTTCGGTGGCGGGCTAATACGTGCTGCAGAGTGTACGAGCGTAGTGTGATGAATATGAAATTCACGAAGTGACAGCGTGTAGAGTGGGTTGCTGTAGCTGCGTGCGTGTGACTCTGAGGGTAGAGATTGTGTTCTTTGTCGTGGTTGTGTGATGCGCCGCGCGCCTGACAGGTTTTAGAGAATAGCCGTTGGCGCGGCCAGCTTTCACCAGATTATGTATGAAAACTCGGCGTAGGGCAGGTGGTAGAAGGTGTGCCCGAGACTACAAAGAAGGCCTTTTTGGAGCCCGGATACGCCCAAACCCCATGGAAAGTCGATATTTTTGATTGTTCACTTTCACTCTCGGCGGATTTTGTTTATTGTCAAATTTGGTTGCCTCGATGTGTGAACAAACTTTCCCGAGAATGTTGGGTTCGGTTCTGGCTTCAAAAGGTGTTCAGTACAGCTCAAAACAGAGTGATGGCGGAAAACGCTCCTCAATTTGCGAGTGGTACGTGCAAGGCGATGTCCGTGGCGTGCTCAAAGTTGAGGCCATTTGGAATCAAATTCAAACTGATGCCAGTGAGCCATTTCAGGGCTGTTATTTAATAACTGTGTACAGATGTGTTATGCAGTGCGAACGCTCAAGTGTGCTGCGTCAGTACGACTCAGAGAAAAGATGGTTGACTGGAACATTGTATTGCGAGCTTGACGTTGGAGAGGTGGTCCGTGGCTTTCCAGTCAAAGTGGCCATTTTGAATTCATAGTCTTGTAGTTGAAAGAACTCGCTCCGCAGCATTGTGTGTGTCTGCGCTTCAAAATTGTCGAGACAGTCAGTGAAGATTTGCTGAAAGTAACTTTGCGTGCTATGTGGACTGTACTCAAAGGGTGGTGTCCGTCGTGCCGATCAGAGGTGCCATCAAAGTTGGCCATTTTTAATCGAATGTCAAATTGCTTTGTCATTTCCGGCATTTCAGGGCTTCTGTTTTAACTAACTTCTCCTACAGATTTTATCACATTGACTTCATATTCCATCACTGCAATGTAGACACATTGGTGATCAAAATTTAATCAAATATTTTCTGTGCATCAAACGGCGTGTCCGTGGCTTGGTGCTGAATTTCCACGGTTCGCAGTGACGAGTCTCTCTTTGAACGCCAGAGTCTTTTGCACGGTGTCTGAAACGCGTGATGACGTGAAGCGGTCGTGACGCAACCGCATCATACCCCGAGTCGCGTGGAGTGCGAGGTCCCGCCCAACGCTGCTTGCAGCTTTAATTATTATTAATATTATTACTACAGTTACTATTATTACTGTTATCATTTCTTATTGTCCCCCATCTATGTGGCTGTTGTCGTCATCATCATCACCATCAGTCACTACTATTAGTGTAGTTGTTGCTACTGTTGTTACTGTGCACCTTTGTTTTGAAAGTTACAAGTCTCGAATCTTTGCCCTCAAGTCCTAAGTCAAGGCTGGCAAGCCCTAAGCCAAATAACAAGTCCTAAACTTTCAGTTTTGAGTCCTATCATAAATAAATAATCATAAATCATAATGAGCTCTTCAACGAATGTTAACTTTAAAAACAGAACGTCAGTGAAGTTTTTTTCTTGGTTCTCCGCAACTTCATTGGATGCTGTTGGATTGGTTCAAACAAACTGGATCTGTGGGAATTAAGTGTCGACTTGCTGAGAATGAATAGCATTAATGTTAGTTATTTTAAGAAAATGAACTGATTAGTGACACGCATCATTTTTAATCTTTGAGCTTGTGGGAAGGTATCAGGTATTTTCAAGTCAAAAGGCTCAAGTCCAAGCAAAGTCACATGTCACTTAAGTTCAAGATGTGTTCCAAGTGCTTTTAGATTTTGTCAAATTGAGCCTAAAATTTGTCCTCAAAAATTGAAAGTCATCAGCTCAGCTGGATACACACTGGTTCCAAATTTAAAGGAAACTCGGGACTGTTTAAGCTGGTACAGCTGATGGCAGACACTGCACAATTGTACAATGTTATTTATCTGTCTTTTCAACATAGACAAGTGTAGCACATAACATATTTAAGTACAGGCAAGGAGAAAGGTTACTAAGGTCAACTGTTATTGGAGCACAGAGCAAAAAGAGGCGGGACTTAGGAAGTATAAATAAAAAGAAATACATATTTAGTGTGACAGCTGATATGGGGCTAAATGGAAGGAAATGAAAAGAGTATGCAACATTTGGCTAATCCCACTCACCTCCAGTATAAGGCCGGCCCATCCCGAGTACAGATATGGACAAAGATAATTTTGTGAGTTGATGCAATTGTATAGCAATACCACATGCTAAGTCTGAAAGAGCTTTACAGGCCCAGCAAAACAACATCTAACGATCACATCTAAGCTCCTACAGTATATTCACAGCAACTGTTGCTTTTAAGACTGTTTGAAGAGAGGCAAGAAATGTTGAACCACCATGTTTCTACAATAGCCCAGAATGGACAAACCAAACCAGGCTCTAAATAGGGCCTTTTGAGTTATTCACAATTTTTGTGGCCACCGTAGTAGCTAGATGCAACTTGACCTTTAAAAAATCTGCTCCACACAGTAAAGAGCAGGGCCAGGGTGGGTCAGCGCTGCCTAATTGGAAAACAGATAGATGGTCCTCACAGTGAATGACCCATCATAACCCCCCAGTCAGCCTTGAGGTGCAGGAATTATTGTAATCTTGTATGATGTTAAGGAAGATAAATGGAAGATGCTATTTGACTTTAAATTGGCACCCAACTGGGCTAAGCTTTGGAGAAGGAAGTGGCTTAATAATGCATGCGCCAATCACAGGCAGTGGTGAAATCATTACTGGCCACAGACATGGTAGTGGGCAAGGTCAAAAGCAGCTGGTTATTACCACAGCTATATTATTTATAAGAGTGATTTTCGCATCAAGTGGCCTTCCCTGAGCTGCAGCTGCTTTCCTAGACCTCCCACAAAGCCAGAGGGGAGGTAATGGGCCAATCAGCACAGTCATGCAGGGAGCCTGCCTGTCATGCTGGGAACTTGCCTGTCATGCTGGGAACTAACCAGGGAGGAGAATGCCATCCACTCCTCAAATAACCTCTGTGGTAATGGTGGGATGTGCCAATGATGATTGTTTAAGAGATCCAACCAAGTTTCCAAACCCTTTCTTCAGAGAACAGGGAGGTTAAACTGTTCAGCTTCTGGAATGGCTTTAGACAATAGCATATGGTTGTACAGTATGTGTAATTAGATTCAAATTAAAAGCTTAATTTGTCATCTACGCAGAGTAACAAACTGAAACTCTAATTAACCCTGGTACCCACAGGAACGTTTGAGAGGTGTACCCCGCAGGCCAGGAGTTTCTGTGGCTGCGTTTGTGGCGGAGCTGAGATAGTTATCACAGCACTAGAGATTGCACAAGCAATGGAAACAGCGGCAAATAATACTAGAGACATTCAACAAGCCAACGGGAGTGTGCAGCCACGTGCCGTTCATCGTGTGTTCAAGGAGAAAACAGCCAAGCTAGTAAAGTCAGTTGAATGTTACCGGTGCCGAGGACCACATTTTGCTAATGACTGTGGCTTTGTATGTGACACTGTATGTGTCTAACTGTAAGAAAAAGGGGCACATTGCAAAGAAGTGCAGAGCTGCTAAGAATAAACAGAGAAAGCATTGGGGGAAATCAAGGCCCAATATGAACACACATCACCTGGAGAGTGAGGAGGCTGAGGAGCAGGTTTCCTTTAACATGCTCAACCTCATCGACATCAGCAAGCCCCGGGCTGAGCCCATCAATGCAACACTGCAGTTAAATGGAAAGGAGCTGGAAATGGAGGTAGACATGGGTGCCTCAGCATCAGTGATAAGTCAAGCTACCTACCTCAATTTGTGGCGCTTAGAGGAAGCGCCTGCACTCAAAGAGACTAATGTCATACTGAGAACATATACGGGTGAGTGCATTCCACTTCTTGGAGCTATAGAAGTTAACATTGCATACCAAGGGCAGGAGGCGACAGCGAGGCTGTTTGTGGTCAAGGGGGAGGGGCCAAGTTTGCTTGGTCGGGACATCCTGAGGAAAGTTCACCTGAACTGGGGGGAAATCAAGCACATGAGAGTGATTGAAGACATCCTAGGAAAGTACGCAGATGTTTTTAAAGATGAGCTGGGCACCCTCCATGGCACAACTTTAAAACTATGTGTAGACCCCAAAGCGCAACCACGTTTCTTCAGACCTCGCCCAGTGCCATATGCCATGAAAGCCAAGGCGGAGGCAGAGCTGGAGAGGCTCCAGCAGCTAGGTGTCATTGAGTTTTCAGACTGGGCAGCCCCGATTGTGCTAGTTTTGAAAGATGATGGTGAGGCGCGCATCTGTGGAGACTACAAACTGACAGCAAACCAGGCCTCACAGCTCGATACCTACCCTCTACCACGGGTGGAGGACCTGTTTGCTACTCTGGCAGGTGGAAAAACATTCATAAAACTGGACATGAGTCACACGTACCAGCAGCTGCTGTTGGACGAGGAATCCAAACAGTATGTCACTGTCAACACCCACAAAGGGTTGTTCAAGTACAATCGTCTGGTATTTGGCGTCGCATACAGTCCGGCTATCTTTCAATGCACCATGGACAATCTGCTCCAAAACATTCCCCATGTGGCAGTCTACTTGGATGACATTTTGGTCACAGGTAGAACAGAGGAGGAGCATCTGAGTAACTTGGGCCAGGTGTTAAAGAGGATGGCAGAAGCCGGGCTGCGGTTGAAGCGTAGTAAGTGCTTTTCCAAGCTCCAAGTGTCACCTACCTGGGCCACAGGATTACGGCTGAGGGATTCTTGGCCTTAGTGAACTACTATGGCAAATTCTTACCTGACCTCTCCACTTTACTGGCCCCCCTCTATCAGCTACTGCATAAAGACAGCTCATGGAAGTGGCAGCAAGCCCAAGAGGCAGCATTTCAGCAGGTAAAACAACTGTTACACAAGGAGTTCGGTCTAGACCTGGCTTCTATTTGGAAAAAGTGTCCTGTGAGATAACTTCTGTTATGAATTGCCGCTATACAAATAAAATTGAATTGAATTGAATTACACTCTGATCGACTGCTGGTCCCCAGACAGGGATGTCATCCTGTCCTGTGACGCTTTGCCCTATGGTGTGGGGGCGGTCTTTCGCACCAGATGGAGGACGACTCTGAAAAGCCGATTGGATATGTGTCACGCACTCTCACTTCAGCAGAGAAAGGGTACTCACAGTTAGAGAAAGAGGGACTAGCTGTGGTTTTTGCTGTAGAACGGTTTCACCAGTACCTGTATGGTCGTCCCTTTACCATCTATACAGACCATAAGCCCCTTATGAGTCAAAAGGCATCCTGCCCATGGCTTCAGCAAGAGTACAGCGCTGGGCACTAACCCTCTCAGTGTATCAGTATAAAATAGTGTACAAGGCAGGTAGCGAAAATGCCAATTCTGATGCCTTTAGTCGACTCCCTCTTCCAGACACACCAAACCAAAGTTTCCTGCCCCCAGAGACTGTGTTCATGTTAGACAGGCTGTCTAACACTCCAGTGACATCAAAGCAAGTCAAAATGTGGACTGGGAGAGACCCAGTGTTACCTCAAGTTAAGAGATGGGTGATGCAGGGCTGGCCAGCAGCTGTTGAGCAGGAGGTGTTTAAGCCCTATTTCAAGCATCAGCTAGAGCTAAGTCTGGGGATCCAGAGTGATTGTTCCACCCCCAGGGCAGGCACAGGTGATGGACGAGCTGCATGACACCCACCCTGGCATGTCCTGGATGAAGAGCCTTGCCAGGTCATTTGTGTGGTGGCCGGGGATGGTCAGTGCTCTAGAAGAAAAGGTAAAGGCATGTGCACAATGTCAAAGTAACCAAAAGATGCCAGCACCCGCCCTGCTTCACCCATGGGAGTGGCCTGGTCGTCCGTGGTCGAGGCTCCACCTGGATTTTGCTGGTCCATTTATTGGTCACGTTCCTAGTACTGGTAGACACACATTCTAAGTGGCTGGACGCACACATCATGTCAAACATTACTGCCTCAGTCACCACAGAAAAGCTCAGGAGCATCTTTGCTACTCACGGGTTGCCAGATACTGTTGTGACAGACAACAGTCCCACTTTCTCCAGTGAGTTGTCCCAGGAGTTCATGGATAAAAATGGTATCTGACATGTCCGCATGGCTCCCTATCATCCAACAGTCAGTCAGTGTTACAGACTAAAACTTTGTCACAGTGTTTAAGGGTACTGCACCCCGGAACCTTTATTAATTAACCCAGGTACCCCCAGGAACGTTTGAGAGGTGTACCCCGCCCCCGTTGACATGTGCGGCTGCCTGCGTGATTCTACCTGTGTATGAGTGCTGTTGCAGACGTTAAGTAAAGTCCGTTAACTGTCCAAAGTGTGTGTGCATTATTAACCATCTAAGGTTATAACAGCAAACTTCTAAAAAGATAATCATCATGGGTATCATGTACAATCAACAACAATAGGTCCCCATACAGTACATTATACAAATACTATAATACTTATGTTAAAACTTATATGTTGATTGTTCGTTGAGCTGTAGCTCATGCTATGTGGCCACAGTAGTGTAAAGGCATTTTCATATTTGGTACGATTGCTCTGTACCATGTCTGAGTAAAATTGTCCGTTCTCTCCGCTTCCCCTCCACCCACTTTTCAATTATTTATGTTGTTGCTACAGTGTAGAAAAGCTTGCCAGTGAGATCGGCAGTGTTGTGCATGAACATGCTCATGTATTTGGCAAATGACTAACAGAAAGGAGTACAGATTGTGAAGTAAGGTAACAAGAAAGCATTAACAAAGGGTAAGAATTTATGATTTTACACTCACACCCACTTCTGTGTTTTGGTATAGCTGTTTTCACACCTGATGTGACCCGTACGGATTTTCAAATTCAAATGTACTCAGATCCAGTTCCTGATAAAATCCTGAGTGGATGATGACAATGCAACCCAGACTTTAGACCAGGACAGAAACTGCTAAATAAACAGTGACCAGACAAGTCAATGGTCAACAAGCAATGTTGATTACATGTGGAGATGATTTCTTCAGGCTGTTGTCCTAAGCTAGAGTACCTTATGATTGGATACTGTGCTTATTGTGAAGGAATTTTCCTTCTTTAACTTCGACTGAAATGATATAGTGCTCCCAATACCACTATGAAGTTGTCTACAAACCTAAAGGAGGTCACAGGTCACAGCCTGCACCTCTGCTTTTGGCTGACTAGACCAGAGTAGCTGATAAGGTTGAACACCAAACATATCGCAGTTCTACCTTGTTATAGAAGATCATGGTTAAGAGCCATCTAACAGACAAACTGACTGTCGGCTTTATGCATTGCGAGTGACTCTAGATGACATCTTATGTGATTAAGGATATGTTAGGTAAGCCTTGACCTACACATATGTAGCTGTGTAAATTATTACCATATTTGGGACACTAGTAGATGTTGTGGGTCTGGGTTTGTGTTAAATATCCCCAGACAGGAGATAACCTTCAGAATTGGGCTGGCAACTGCACTGTGCTTCACCTATATTGCTGATCTTATTCTCCTCGGCAAAGTCTTGATAAATTCCACTGTGTAAGTCACCAAGGTCTGAAATCTTCTTCGAGTATGAGTGGTTCATCTTTTCCATCACACTTATTATCTCTTGAGGGAGTTTACATTGGTTGTACAGCGATGTACATTCCACCACACACTGACACCAATCAAGCTCTGGACGAGCTGTATGGAGTTCTCAATCGTACTGAGAACTCACCGTCTGTGGGTTAGCCCAGTGATTCGACAATCAATGAACAAGTTTAAATTAAAATTTAATAAGCACAAAGGAGTCTGTGTTATAACATAGTCAAACATTGTGTTAATATAGTATTCCCTTAATCCTTTATTTGTCGCCATGTACTTTTCATACATTTATTAATATTTATTTACTCATTCTGTGCAGCCAACTAGATGTTTTTTTGTGCATTTTGCTGCTCTGAATGGGATTTGTGCAGAGTAGAACTCTTTTCCTTTCATTCACAACACAACCTCTTCCATTTTCAATACTACTGTTCAATATTTGCACATGCTCTTTAGAGGCACTGAATAGACTACAAAAAACTGTCTCTTGCTCTAGAAAGTCTAATCAATTAGACTTATTTCCCAGTGATTTTTGCTCATCCCTCAAATGCATATGCATAAAAGAGAGAGGAGTATCTCTGTGCTGTCACGCGGCGAGCACCCCAGATAACCAAGGTATTAAAGTTGCAATTACTGTGCTGATGCATGCATTGTGGTCACATCACGTTTTTCCACGCCTATAGACGTGATAAGTACACGTGTGTATGATGATTGAGTATAAAAAGTGACAGTCTTGTGTGAAATCGTTTACTTGTCAGGTATGTAATGTAACTTATGACCTTTTCCTAAACCTAACCTAAACCTAAAAGTACTTGTGATATATCTCTCTCTATCTAGATATAGATATCTATCTAGATATCTCTCTCTCTCTCTCTCTAGATCTCTCTCGATCTCTCTCTCTCTCTAGATCTCTCTCTCTCTCTCTCTCTCTCTCTCTAGATCTCTCTAGATCGA
>NW_023340257.1:533686-533965 GCF_004916995.1 Morone saxatilis | reverse complement strand
ATCTCTCTCGATCTCTCTCGATCGATCTCTCTCGATCTATCTCTCTCTCTCGATCTCTCTCTCTCGATCTATCTCTCTCTCTCGATCTATCTCTCTCTCTCGATCTATCTCTCTCTCTCGATCTATCTCTCTCTCTATCTCTCTCTATCTCTCTCTATCTCTCTCTCTCGATCGATCTCGATCTCCCAAAGTGGGGCACTGACTTTTGCAGCGCGGGGGGGGGGGGCGGCGGCCGGGCGCGGGCGCGGCGCGGGCGGGGGCGCGGCCGGGCGGGGGGCG
>NW_023340257.1:524517-533661 GCF_004916995.1 Morone saxatilis | reverse complement strand
CACTTGTGTCACCCCAGTCAAAAAAGTATGAACAAGCCCCTGCTTCCATAACAAAACATTGATGGTGTAGGTTTAAACAGAGGTTCAGAGACAACCCTAATACTGCATGAAAACAGAAGTAGAATACAGAGAAAGGGCAATAAGGGGGAACAAAAGGAAATAGGGAAAAATTAGAAAAATAACAATACAAGAGAAATAAGCCTGAGAGAGAAAAGAGAACTGGCAGGCAAAGGAGAGAAATCAATATTCAGACATAGTGAGATTCTTTCTGAACCACACTTTATCCACCTTTACCTGCAGTGATTAAACATGGAGCCGTGTGCTGCAGCAAGAAGTCAAGAGTTAATTTTGAACACGACTTACTCATAAAAACACGACTCCAAAGCACCACTATGGTCAAATAAGTCAAGTAAATAGTAAAGTTACAAAAAAAAAATCCCATCTACCATGCAGTCTTCTTGGTCACCCAGACCTGAACAAACTTTGTTAATGTCACCACAGATGCTGCATTAGAACCAAGCTCCTGGAAATCAAATCTGTTTTTAAATTGAAGGCTGAAGGCCAGATTTACTGCAGCTTTTGTGCCTGTTTTTTAGGTCCAGATGTGAGGCAGTCTGCCACCAAAGTAAATGTTTTGAGAACCAGATCACTGCATATCATTTCTTCTCTGAGCCTGATGATCTCATTGAACTGTGCCCATGAGCTCTCCTTCAGTCACAGGTTCAGCACCATGATCAGTCCACAAGTTGACTGTGTAATGAGCTGATTTCTTAGTAAATCTGGAGCTAATATACATGCACACTGCTGCCACATTTGCACAAAGCCATTTTCTTAGTAAATCTGGCCCGAGGGAGGACAGCAGGGCAAGTACAGAGGTCACTTGACATACATAACTTATGACATCTCTTTTACAGATCGTTTTCTTTCTCATTGTTTATCAGCTCTTTTGGTTTTTTAACCTTTGTCTAATGCAGGGCGTGGTTTGTTTTTCAGAGGGTTTTGAGTCCCGGTCAAAAGCTTCGTGTTCAGGTCTCACCAAGTCATAACCAATCTTAAGTGTTTTGAACACACATGTCTTAACAATATAATCACCTTACTCTAATATCCTGGCCCAACAATGACAAAAAAAGTAATTTCTTTAGGTATTTTCATGTATTCTTAATGGTATTGTAGAGTGAGTCATTTCCTCAAAAAACAATAAAAAAATGTTGATGACTCATCCTGCACTCGGAGGTGTTCACTAAATTTGCGTCCAATAAAACAATTTCTCTCTTATTACTGATTACTGTACAAAAGCACAACTTTACAACTGTATTTAGTGATTTTGGTGAAACTGGATCAGATTTTATGGAAGAAGAAAGTAAGAAAATATTTTCTGTTTGTCCCTCTGATGTCTTCCAGCTCATCAGCTTAAACTCTCTGTGATTTACAGAGAGGGCAACAGAACCGGGCTCAGCAGCTGTACCAGACCGGCACTGAACACAGCCTCCGAGACGGACAGGGAATAACATTACAGTGCCACTGCCATGGTCATTTACAGAGTTTACTGATGGAAACATTGATAAGTAGCATACCGCTAACTGCCGTCAGCGCTGCCAGCGGTGCTGCTAACCTAACTTACTCAGTCCTGGGTTTCCAGGAGCCAAATCCAGCAAAAAGAATCACCTGAGTACTGTATTCTCTGTCAAACTGGCACCGTCTGTCTCAGAGATTGTGTTTGGTTCCGGGTCCAGCTGTCTTCACTGGAAGGTAGGTGCTGATGCAAGCTAACTGTGCTGCATAGCAGTGGGGGTGTAACACACACTCAGCGCTTTTGGCTGCTGTAAACGCCAATATCCAGTCCCTCAGCTGAAAGGAAACAGGAAACCTAAATATGAGGAAGCAAACATCACTCTGCCTCCTGTTCCATGGGGACTTTTTAACTTTAAAGTTTATATTTTAAATAATAATCCAATCTTAACACCCCTTAAAATCTTCACGGGCAACCCCTAGTTGGGGAAGGGCATGGACCACATAACGCATTTCAAATTGGTATGGCCCATCAGCACCACAGTATCACAGACGAAGGCAGTGCCAGGCCACCAATTTTGAATGGGAAAAGTTTGATTGACATCACATGACACAATTAGCCAATTCCTTTTCAGATAGCAGAATGTATTGCTTTCTCATTGGCTGTGGTCACAGAGTATGATATATATGGCTACTATAGACTGTATAATAAAGTCGGGTCCCCCTAGTGGCCTGGCCGCACTTCCGTTTTTGTGGAGTGAATTTGCAGCGGTTTCTATCTTGGCATTGTTTTTTTGTTTTGTGTGTTTTTGAAATTTGCAACATTTTTCTTTGGCATTTGTTTTTGTGGGTTTGTAAGTTTGTGCTTCTGCTTTGTTTCTGTGATTGCAGCATTTTTCCTGTTTGCTTGGTTTTTCTGTTGGATTTGTTTTTATGTGTTTGTGTGTTTTTGGATTTGCATCATTCCCGTGTTTGAAGCGTTTTGCCGTTTGCGGCGCGTTTGCCCTTGTCGGCCACCGTAGTATAATAAAAAAAACGGCTACCGAAGAATTTTAGTGTATGGTTTTTATGTATGTATATATATGTTTGATGTTTAAAAGGGCTCCGGCTCTACCAACCCCTAGTTAGGGACCCAGGGATAAAGACAACAGAAATGAACTCCATTCTCTGCGGCGGTTGTGGCTCAGAGGCAGAGTGGGTCCTCCCCTAATCGGAAGATTGTTGGTTCGATCCCCGGCTCCTCCTGCCACATGTCAAAGAATCCTTGAGCAAGGTACTGAATCCTTAATTGCTCCTGATGCTGTGCATCTGTGTATGAATGTTAGTTTCTGTTCAATGTTTGCCATTGCTGTGTGAAAGGGTGAATGTGGCATGTAGTAAAAGCGCTTTGAGTGGTCGTAAGATTTACCATTTCACTAAATAACAAATTCTTATTTTTTAACTCAGACCCTCTATTTCCAATGAATGACATATTGAGGTCTGTAGTACATGAAATTAAAGCTTCCTACTTGCCCTCCTCTGAATAGTCCACAATCTTTGATTTTGTGACAGACAGAATGTGGAGGGCAGAGACACACAGACATATTGTTGCTCTGAAGGTTAGCATGGCAACACAGCTGTATTGACTGTGGTCTGGGGAATGTTTGCTGAGCAACAGCAGCAGCTCATATTCCCAGTGACAGACACCAAATCTTTCTCTCTCTGTGCACACAGGCAGAACAAAAACAGAGCCTTATTACTTGGACCGTGAATTCCAAAGGAAGAAGTGTGATGAGAAACACATGAGGCCACAAAAGATGTGCTGCTCCAGCTCTCACACAAAGGAGAGTAAATCTAAACAAAGACATGGAGTGGTGCAGGGCGAGGGATGACTTGTTGACAGGAGAAAGATGTGTCACATAGTCTTTCCTCGTCTTCCTGTCTACTTCGTTCTGTTGCTGTTCTTTGAAAGACGTTTTATCACATTTGATTATCAAAAGGCTCAAATTTCATGCATGGCCTGTCTCAAGAGGGAGAGACAGCGATGTCAGCTCATCAAGTGTTTTTCTACTCATCATGTTGCCAATCTCTCTGGGAAAAAAATAAAACTGAACAAAGCAAAAGAGGCAGAGAGTTCCTGTAAATGCGGGCTAGAGGTGTTACATGGATCCACCTTTCTGAAAAGCGTCTGCATTTCCTGGGTAACCTTGTGTCAGCTGACATAAGCAGGGGTTATTAGCCCATATCTGTAAATATGAAATGAAGAGATAAGAGTGCAGCAGATAAGCAGAAACTGACTGAGCCTTTGAGAAACAGCCTAAACTTTCCATGCCTCTGCTTACTGCTTTATCCTAACCCTCCTCTGAAGAGCTGCACAGAAACTTTTTCTTTTTTAAATGTCACCGTTATATCAACCAAGACTGTGATAAGAGCTCTCTTTTTAAAAAGGTCCTGGGTATCACCTACTGAGGAAAAAAATAGTCCTGAACTTTCCGAACTATCAGCCACAATTTCACACACTCCCGAAAATCCACCAGTTTGAGCCCAAATGTTCTCACACATAAACTGTAGTGAAGTGTTCATCACATAAAGCAGATCTTGACAAAAGTGTCACACACTACTGGGATGAATATTACACTACTATTTATTACATGTAGATGAGGGTAATTTTCAATTAAATTCAATTTTATTTTTAACATGTTTCTTTCTTAAACATAAACGGTGCTCATCGGCCTGATCTTGTTCAATTTCCCTGTGCCTTTGGCTGAAATTAACCGTTTGAGATCATGGGTATTAATCGCAAGCAACAAAAGCTAACACTGCTTTTCCATCTCTTGTAAACCTGGGTGAAAATAAACCCCTTCTGGATATCTGAGCTGTCCTGGAAAGCAACTCAGAACAAGGCAATGAAGGATGCTTAAGACAAAAACAGCCCACGAAACCAAAACAACTCCTGCTTCAATTTCCCCACACGAATGAACCAGGCTCCACCCACTGGCTCTTTGAGGAGGATGCTGCGGCGTGCCAGAACAACACATCATGTCTACTGTACCCCCAGAAAGTGCCATAGACCGGCCCGTGCGCACAAACCACCAGTCCCTGGTACTGACTCCATTTCAAGAACTTTGCCGACCTACAGTGGATCCTTAGTGCCCTGCAATCGGGTACCATTAAAACAGGTAAAGTCACCAAATCTTTAATGTTAATATTAAGACCTGAACTCAATGAACTGTGTGCAGTGTGGATTGCTGTTGCTTCCTAGCGAACACCCAACCACAAAGAAATCAACCGACCGGCTCGCTCCCTCCGCTAACGATCTTTTTAGTGTCTTTCAGCTCATTGTTCTTCGGTTTTCTCGTCTTGCTCGTAACGTACCCATTATTTTGCTCCTTTAACCTAATGTTCCACCCAGACGCACAAGCTATTTCAGAAAACCCACCAAAAAATCTCTGATAAAATCCACTTTACAGCTAGCAACTAACGGTTGCCAGACCCTCAGGAAAGTTACCTGAATAACAGACCCCAAAAGGAACATTTATATATTGGACTCGAGGTGGCAGACAACATGAACTCCGGTTCAATGTTGCTTCTTGCTGTCTTACCGGGATACCGTAAACATACGACCTGTACAAAACCTAGCGCTCTTTCTAGAAACAAGCAACTACTCCTTATAATATCCACATCACTGTTTTTTTGTATCTGCCAATGGCTACGTATAAACAACCCTAGCTGTACTGAAAAACTTAAACTTACAAACTAAACACACAACCCTGCAAACATTGACACAGTTGTGCTCACCTTCACCCACCTCACCACCCCATCTCAATTAACCACTCACACCACTCGTATCCCTTTTACCTCTTCGGCTCACTCTCACCGACCTCCCCACACAAATCTTCTAACTTTAATCTAGAATTCACAAAAACAGCAACAGAAATCCTTTCAACTAAGAACAATCCTCTTTAAACAGCATAATAGATAACCGACTCGACCTTACTTCGGCTGTAGCTGGCTTATAATCCTGCTCAATATTAGCTGTATTGCATTTTTATTTAAGACAACGTGAGTATAGATTTTCTTAAAAAACAAGATTACTTTTCCAATGCAACACACACTCCACAATATCTCCAAGTTCTTTTCCTTTTCAGACAAAAGAGTCAAGAACTCATTTCCCAGAAACAAGCGCTTTTTTTTTGCTTTTCTGAGCCTTGATACAGGTATGCTCACCACCGCTTGTTGCAACCGCCACCGACAAAATAAGCTCAACCAAATTACAGTAAAAATCTCTGGCTTGGAAAGTAGAGACCATCCAGCTGTGCTTATGTACAACTCAGTTTTCATCTATGTACATTAGTTATCATGATACACAACAGAACAAGTAAATACACATCCACTCTTCCAGTGAAATATTGTTTGGCATCTAATACCAATAAGACTCTAATGTTTGTCTTCCTAATCTCTCCCATACATTTATTATTATCCTCTGTATATCTTCTTGGGGGCGCGCCCTTTCTATCATGACTTTATTGGATAGGACAGGGGCGCCGCGAAGATAGACACGGAAAGGGGGATAACCACGCAGCAAAGGCTGCCAGGTCGGATTTCGAACCTGGGCCCCTGCACGCAACTCATCACATGGCTCCGCCACTCCAATACCCGACTGAGGCTAAACGGGCAGCCCTTCCCCCAATAATTATTTTAAATATATAATATTTTTAATTCTGTCCTGAAATATAAAACGGCATTAATCGCATCTACACGCTGCCTGGATGCGTGTGCCCGCACTCCCCAGATTCATTCTACACTCTCCAAATACCCAGATTGTCACAACATCACACTCGCCTCAACATTCCCTACGTTTGTCAATACTTGCGATCAACAAGTATCATCACTCAGGGCTGTTTTAATCTTCCAGTACACATTCACCCTTCAGCCCTCCTTCATCCAATGACCCATAATCATTAGCTTCGATAACCTGGACAATCCAGGAGAAACCAACCAATGGCGCTTACTCCAAATGATAACAGCACCTCCCGCCACAAACCTCTGAACACGCCAACTCAAATCGTTCGATGGGAGAACGCACACGCAGCTCACCTCCAAACACTTGACCTTCCTATACACCATGACACATCGCAACGATGATCTACCACAACTCTGAACCAAACACCAATCATTCTGACAAAGAAACCCACCGTCACATACATCCTTCACACCAATCATCACTAGCCACCCTATCGTACGAGAACATTCACGCCCACCAGCAATCAAATACGAAAATCGACATCTACAACTCGAGCATGTACCATGTAGCATCTCGATATACATAATCTGATAATAAACCATAAATTAACCAAGTCTTGCTCTAAATTAAAATTCGGCTCTACTGCGAAAAGACTGACACTGATGTGACTGGGACACAGGATGGATCTTTTCTCTGGTCCACATTCACACCTTGACCTTTTGCGAATACGTAACCAGGGTTTCACTCAATGCTGCAGCGACGAAAACACTGCCCCTCAGGGCATACAGGCCATTTTATATTCAGGTCAACAGCAAATGCTAAGGAACTGGATGTACCACTACACACTTCTATCACGAACTCACGACCAGTCCCTATAATCTTTGAAATCATTTCCTAACTGCAGACATGCCACCGAGCGCACACAGCTTGATACAACCTTTTCTTTCAATCTGGACAACACATTTGTCCGGACTCTGTAATCTTCACCCCATCATCACCGCCATCTAGTTTTTTATTCGTCTATAGAACACAGCCATCCTTTACATTTCAATGAAGTCTGCGCACAGCGATGGTGTGGCAATTCTGACCACTGCGTAATTTGCACTTTGTTGCCACTCAGTCAGCTCAACCTGATTTTGCGTGAACATGGTTTTGCAATATGAACATTTATGTATATGCACCAAACTGAAATGGACCTCATAGGAAGCTAGCACACACTTTATCACAACCCATTTTTGTTTTTCAGACATTGACGTGTCTTCACCCCAGCTGCGGATGACCAACACACAACTCTGCACCTCACCACCAAAAATCGCAAAAAATCTTCGACAGCTGAGCAGCATGTGTCTCAATAATTATTCCACAATCTGCTCCAATACCCTCTTTAAGCTGTTCCTTCATAAACGAATCCACGCAGCACTGGGATTTTTTTAGCGAACATGTTCCTCCGTTAACATGCCAGACTTAAAAATCAACTATTGAGGATCCGGCATAGGCAGTGATTGCATACAATCAAGCACATTGTGTTCTAAAACACCCAGCGCTGCACACCGCCAAGCACACCACGATTTACACCTCTGGGTATTCTCCTTGTGTTAGCAGCACATACTACTCAACTGTTACCTCCAGGATTAACGGCCAACACACAACGATCAAACAGCGTGAGCTCTGGTTGTCTTCACTTTGTCCAAATGTCAGACTGTACGTGTTCGGCACATCATGGTCCAAGTGATGATCGCACATACCAGCTCATCCGTCACTGATACATACCACACCCGCCAGTGTATACTGATTCTTTACTGGGGTAAACGCTGGTACTGTCGCTTGCCTGTTGGCACGTACCACTCTGTCCTTCACTGCACAGGTGCTCCACTGTTTCCTACGTCAGCTGCACCTCGACCTGAGTGGCTATACTATGCATCATAACACAGGTACGACGCAGTAGTGACGATAGCGTTCGGACATCATCGTTGACCATCAATCGCACAAAGAGTCTTTCATTCTAACCTTGAAAGTGGTCAGCCTAGAACAGTGATACTGTTGCATTTAAGGCACTACGTCTACGCACCACCAGAGGACTACTCCAGGAGTGGAGGCAATCATCAATCATGGTGGTGGAAGGAGTATCGGCTCCAGCGGACATCATCCTCGTTTTAATGTGGCCATACTGCTCGTGGTCAAGGGCACAAATGAGACATAAACTTCAACTCAAAGTGGCAATTCTCCTAAGCACCACTTCGGCCCATAATCGAACAAAGAAAGATGGTACGCCGTTCAAGTACTCTGCCAGGTGAAGTGGTGACATCCTGTTAAATTCAATGCCGATAATCCAGCAAGGAAAAACCCTCGTGTGCTGCTGGTGCATTAAGGATCTTTGCTCGACCAGCCCCAGGCCTGAAGTACATACTGCTCTTTTGCACTGTACATAGTCACACTAAACGCTTTATGAATATTTTTCTTCCTGATTATCTTCGTTTTTCACTTCACACGAGTCTATTTTATGTGAAATTAGATGTAAGCCAATCTCAATATAATAGAAATCTAACTAATTTTTTCGCGATCTAGTAAATCTGACCAAAGAGTAGCACATTCTATTTATTACTCGATATTGGCAAGGTGGTTCGATTTACAGTCCCACCATTCTTTTCAAATACGTCTATTGAGTCTTGGTTCCGAGGGTCCATGGACGATATCCTTCACTGCTTCCTCAGCTTATTCGCCTTGCCCTATCCACATATGTGCATGAGGTAAGTTGAACTACACTCTTGTTACAAGGTACAGGCATCGACACAGACTGGATTAAGTGACGAAGCCTGTGTGGATGTAGGTTTTCAGTGTGCTTTGTTCCTCGCTCTGCTTCCCAGGTCAAGCGGTGTTGGATTCGGGTGCAGACCAAGAGCGAACTGGCAACC
>NW_023340257.1:524364-524492 GCF_004916995.1 Morone saxatilis | reverse complement strand
AGTAGTGACCGATGACGATCATGGTCATAAAGCCTTTCTTATGCTAACAGAAATCCCCCTGGCTGAATTTAATTAATGTTATTATTATTACAGACACTGGTGGACTTCCAGTGGAGAAAATGTGATGA
>NW_023340257.1:521503-524264 GCF_004916995.1 Morone saxatilis | reverse complement strand
CAACGTTAGTACATGAGGCCCCAGCACTGGTCTCTAGGTGCTTTTAAACTAACCTTTCGTGACAACTGCTTGATCAGTGTGTGTAGGTCTAGTACCTTTCATTCAGTGAGTGAATCCCCCTAGGGCATCAATAAAGTATATCTTCTTCTTCTTCTTCTTCTTAAACTGGCTAAAGTGTCCTCACTCCAGTGGTCTAAAATGAAGCTGGGTCCACACAAGGATAGAAGTCCACGAGCACACACATGCACATAAAGACTTGCTCAAAAGCCTCTGATTGTGAATGAGCGTTGTGCTGGCCTGCGGCTAAATTACTCTCTAAAATGATTCATTCAGAGCGGAGTACTGATGTCAATACTGGGCTCATAAAGAGATGTGCCTGCAGCAAACACACACATCATCCTTGAAAATAAAGTCCACTCTGCTTTAGAAATGGCACTCGTAGGAGGAGTTCTTTGCGAATACAGATTGTGGAAATTTCCTGGTAAGCAATATGAACAATTTTTTTTTTTGCCTCCCCCGAGAGCAACAATAGTTATTTGATGGTTACAGAATGTCAGATAGATAAATGGTGATTTGGTGGTTGGATGTCTATTCTCTTCAAGCGCATTTAAGGCGGCAGTAGGTAACTTCTATGAATACATCTTTTTGCCATATTCACTGAAACTTTCACTATATCCTGACGGTAGTACATGAGACAGATAATCTGTGAAATTGGTTGTTTTTCGTTCAGGCCCCCGTGGATTCTTGCAAATGCCATTAGGAGCACTAGGAGGAGCCAGAGGAACCAGATTATTTCAGCATGTGTGTGTGTATAAAATAAAAAAGAGTGAAAAGAACAATTTCTCCAATAGGGGATTGATAAAGTATATATCTACTACTTTCAGGATATAGTGAAAGTTTCAGCAAATATGACAAAAAGTTATTTTTATAAGAAATTACCTACTGCACCGTCAGTCAGTCAGTGCTAACTCCTGCTGCTTAAGTCACTTTTTCATATGAGGAGGAATATTACTGGATCACATGGTGGTACAGAACATTTGGAAACAAGACTAAGACCTCAAACTCTCCTAAATACCCCTAGAGAATGAAATTTTCATTATAATGCTGGATCAAATGAAGAGCATACTGATGGTTTAGCTTTGGAATATTCACATACTCACTTGTGCAGTGTGTACACTGTCTCTCTCTCCCTCTCAATCTCTCTCTCTCTCACACACACACACACACATTAAGTGGTCCTCAAACCCCATTAACACCAAGTCCTGGCACCCTCTTAATATTTTTTCATACGTCCTTATTAGCATGATTTATCTCAATTATCACTCTGTAAATGCAGACCAGCCTGCAGTCACAGGCAGCAGAGATTAAACTGTATCACTCTGGTCTGTATTTCTGATTTCTCTGTCTGCCCCCTGGTTCCTCTTTAACTTGTGCTGGAAATACGACAGCAGTATTGAAACGGCCTGGTGTGTGGAGGCTGAAATATGCCAGAATTATTTAGAATGTAGGGGAACAGCAGTGAAGACACCCTCCAAATTGATGCAAACCCAGGAAGACAGGCAAGGTCTTGTGTGACAAAAGATACTTCCTTCTTGTCATTGATCACCAGCAAAATGCATAGACAGACTGACAAACATTAAAGTTCCATATACAAAAGGCCATATACAGAGCAAATCAGGCAATGTGGTGATTAGGTCTCACAGCAGTGGGTGAGTATATTTATTTGTGCTTCAGGACATAAATGCTGTTAAACAATCAGAAAATAACATTTTATTTCTCTGATTGACTGGTTTTCTCTCTACTGGCACTCTCTCTCTGTCTTTCCATGTTTATGTAGCTCGACCACCACTGGGTCTTCGTCTCTTCTTGGTATCGCTATTTTGCAGCACAGACTGAAAGCCAGACAGACAGATGTTGAAGCTGGGTACACAAAATAAGCACACCTGGGAACGTATCATAGTTTGGTCCATAAAATCTAAAGGGCCACTGTGTGTGTTTCTCCCAAAGTTGATTCTCTTTTAACTTCTCCACTGCAGGTCAGTATTTCTGGCCACAACTGCAGCCCCCACCGTTGCAGGCTAAACACGCTAAACAAGCAGCAAAGGATAACACCCTGTGTTATAAACAGTGTAAGATGACTCATATTTAGCTCACCCAAAAATGTGGCAGTAGTATTGGCACATTGTCACTTAACTTCTACTGCTTGACTTTAGGGAGTAAAGATCATGATGGAATTAACATTAGAGAAGAGAAGCAGATTTTGTTATCAATAGTAGTTTCTTATTATTACTCATGAAGTTACTCATGAAAATCACCATTTCTTGCACAAAACACTACTGAATGATATGCATCAGAGGGGATTTACAAGTGGGTATACCCAATGCTGCTTGAAAAATAAGTAGCCACGCTCCGTATACTTGCATATACCCTACACTACACCACTGGGAGGAGGGGTGTTTAGCCACAGCACCTGATTTGGTCTGAATCAGCTCTAAGATAGGTATTGAGCATGTTTGAAATAGTCTGTAGCTTGTACTTGTAATGCAGATGTCATGGTAGGTCTCTGCAGGACATTTTTGCCATGGATTCAGGACGTACAGTGCTCCCAACAAGCACCATAGATCAAATGTATAACTATAGAATATAAGTATATGGTCGGAGGTGGTTCATTCGTGGTCTGGGAAAGTCTGCAAAAAGTTTGGTACACAACTTCCTGACTCGTCATATAATGCTATACAGTTAGGTCCATATATATTTGGAC
>NW_023340257.1:518649-521403 GCF_004916995.1 Morone saxatilis | reverse complement strand
GCCAATTATATAGACTATTTAGGGAAAAGAACAAAAACAGTATACGCATAATAATTTGGAACACAGTGTATATGTGCTGTCAATGTACAGGTTCCAGCGCTCACCACCCATTTGTAGCAGAATGACCACAATGCATCATTACAGCTCAGCATCAACATCCCCTTTCATCTAGCAGCACTATCGCTTCTATATCTCCTCTCTTCCATTGCCACCCCTTGCCATTCCACCTCTGTGACGACCCCTCTCCTCCCCCCAACCCGCAACATCATCTCATCGCTTCTTTCACTCTCTGACAGTCCTATGCCGTCATGCGCTCCTCTCTCTGGACTGAGCCAGATAAGCAGGTAATTCATCATTGCAGTGAAGGGTACACACGTACACACACCCATACACACCGGGCGGCTCTTATCAGTGCTTCACAAGGAATTGTGCCGAGCTCATGACGGTTCTCTGTCTGAAAGTGACCCACAGCCTCCGAGCACCAAAATACCATGACAACATTCAAATTATCCCCAGCGAATGACAAGAGACAAATTAATATATTTCCCATCATCCCTTGTCCACCGCCCTCAATTTGTGCCTCTATTATTGGGAGGGGAGAAAGAATGGCTTAACCAAACCCAGGGTGTGTAAGGAAGGCCTTTATAAATGCAAATTACCCTGGCTGCCTTTCTCTACTGAGAACAATGCTGAAAAATAGCAGGTTGGCCTGTTAAAAGTGATACCACTTCCACATAATTTTTCCCTTTCTGCCGCCTCTTTTTTTATTTACAATGCACAAAAAAGGCGAGGAACAGCAAATTCAATTCAAGCAGCACAATAAAACACAATCATGCTGAAATGTGGCATATTTCAGCTGACAGATTCATAAAAGTGTCGCTGGCATAATTGAGTCAAGAATGAAGAGGAAATGATGATGAAGATGGTGACGATGATTACGGCTGGGTAGCGCTGTCAAGAGGAGTGGAGAGAGAGAGAGGAAGCTGCTCTTCCTGCTTGACTTTTAGAATAATATAAAGCCTCAGCAGACACAAGATGTTCAACACTTTTACAGTTTAAAACTGTTTTACAGCATAGAAAGATATAAATTATGCATCTGCAAGCCTTTGAGGAGGGAGCGTCATGAAGCAGAAAAACAATTAAAATGGCTTTGTGTAGCACAGCTTTGATAAACTGGAGGATGCTTAAATGGGATTCCTGATGCTGATAACACACACTATGAGCATACTGCAGCATGAGACCATGAAGACAATTTAAATAAGAAAAGAAAAATCTTTATCTAAAAACCTGAGTGTATTTGAGCATTGTTCTACTTTGGTGGTAAATGGAATGTGAGTGGATAAGTCGGGTTAAGAACTTTAGTTGCACAGCAGGAGGCAGCAAAGGCAGATCTGTGGGGGACTGATACACTGCAGGCATTCTGTCAGTCACACAGAGCACACACACTGAGAGCATTCAGGGTAAATATATACCTACCAAGTTGACATTAACATTGCACAAAGCCTGGCAGGTTTCATGGAGAAAAAATAAAAAAAACCTTAAAACTAATTTGTTCGCACAAATCAAAAACCTATGTTCTCAAATGAACTAAAACCACAATCTTTCCCTAACCTTAACCAAAGTACTTTTGTAGCAAGAGTCTGGATGTTTATCCTGGACTGTGGTATGACAGTATTGTCAATGTTGAAAAGGCACCCTGGTCCTTCATGAGTTCATTTGCGAGTACAGCAACAGGTAATCCCAGTCATGGCTATTCCCTATTGTTCATTGATCATAGTGAAACAATGTTTTATCTGATGTGCAAAAGTTTTTCTGTATCACATTGTATGATAGAGCTTGCTTGGGGTCATCGGAGTTTGCCCATCCAGTGTACATGTGTTTTGCGGAACGTGTACCCCAGGGAGTCCTGTGGGAAGTATGGGGTACCCAGGCCATGGCTACGAGCCAACTGGCCCTTATATAACCAAAATCACAGTTGGATCCGTATTCTTGACATAAAGTCAAACATAGTGGGTGTTTGATTCTTTTTAATATGATCTTCTTGGACCGGATCTCAAGGTGCAGCTAGAGGGAGGAGAGTGTACAGTTTGGGGACCTCAGAAATGCATCAGTTCTTTGCAGATGATGTTGTTCTGTTGGCAGTCGGGATGAGAGTCAGCACCTTGCAGTTTAATACCATGGTACTCAGGAACAGGAAATAAGACATTGTGGACTAAAAAGTAGTTAGCGTTGATCTACCACTATGCTCAGTGACTAAATCAGAAAAATCCTGTCCATGGTTTTGCCAGATTTGAGTGCAGTTGTAGCTCTGTCTGTGCATTTGTGATCACTATATAAGATATAAAGATGATGATAATGACGTAGTGCTGTATGGTTCATCACATTAAATGTGGTATTGGTATTTAAAATATTCTGATGAGGCAACACAATCAGGAAGTACCTCCACTGTCTGCACCAAGTTTAAGACTATGCTGCCTTGTCCTGGGCCTCTGAGGAAACACCACTTTCACCCAGCAATATTGACACATTGTACATACACAAACTGATGACATGTTGAGGATACTTGTGCCCATCATTGACGGAAAATTAACCACTAGATGAGGTGAATCATGCAGCTGGTAACTGAGGCTAATAAATATGACACAGATCGAGTGCCTGGTCAGGTATTATCCCACTGAAAACGTGTCATTATAGCGACCCCCTCGTGGCCCAATTGTTGAAAAACGTGTGCTAAAGTGCCCTCTTGGGAGCCAA
>NW_023340257.1:508019-518624 GCF_004916995.1 Morone saxatilis | reverse complement strand
TAGTACATAGATAAATTGATGAATTAATGCTTATTTAGGCTTGTGCTCAGCACGGCCAATTTTCTCTGCGTTTTTTTGTTTAAGAAAATGGGGAACTGGCTATCATTACGAGTCGACCAGCTAGCAGCGGATTATATCCCGTGCCTTTACGATACGAGAAGTCTGCCCTAAGAAAAAATATATGGCTAGTGATCAAACCCTTCCCTGGATGGACGATCGTTTAGTGTGATACTTGAAATATCCAGATCCAAGAGATTCGGGCTAATGTGTGTTTCATATGACGACCCCAGAGGTGCAGTTGAAATATCGGAGACTCGTAAAACCTGCAACAGAGCATCCAGGCAGAGCAGTGGCAGTGAAAAGGTCCTCGATGTGGCTCGCTGATCACTCGTCTAAGTTAAAACCACAGACGAGAACGTTTCAAGATTACCCCAAGACAGCCATAATGTGATGGAGTAGCAGGAAAGTCGGAGACTGTTGAAAAAAGTGGTGATGTGTGTAGCTCAGTATCAGATTCAATTACTAACTAATGACGTCACTCAGCTCAAACCTCTTTCAATTATTAATGTTCACTTGGTAAGTCATTGCTAAATAATGTGGGCAATCCATGGTCCAAAAGTCTAGTTCAGGGCTCTGTAAGTTGGTTTGGTCAATCCATGTGATGAATGCTTGTCTGTAAATAGGTTATGAAGATCAGGTAGTGTCAGATGGTTAAGGTCAGTTTAGGTAATTTGGACATAAGATGCTCAGATGTTCGTCTTTAATGACAACGGCTCCGGGCTGCAACATCAGTGATGATTCCTTTACAGGCGGCAGGTTTAAGATAGAAAGAGAAACCTATCTTTTCTTTAACAAGACATAACTCTTCATTACACGTCCCGTTCGTGATCAAGCAGAAATCGTGAACAGACGCTTGATGAGGAAGTGGATGACTTGATGATGCAAACCATACAGGAGCTTCAGACGGGCCTTAAGACTGGAGGGAGGGCACGGAGAATGCATGGCGAACATCTGTTCATGTATCATGCAAAAATGGGTAGACGCTCTTTGAGGACAGATTCAGTGGTCGGAGATGACGGCACTGGGTAGTTGGGAGGGTGTGATTGGCAAATTTGTTCCTGTTTAGATGAAAAGTCTCCTATAATCATGGAAGCCATCACAGACCGACGCAGTACCTTCAGCCTCAACTTAGCACCTGTGTGACTCCCAGACAAGGTACCAGAACCGAATGACATGGACACACGAGATAACGTCAAGCAACTTCTGTGTATGATATTTCAGTTGAGAATGCGTGATGCTTTTTTTTTGAACCATGAACCAAATGGCGGACAACGGCTCAGCATGATTTAAAGTAGGAATTAGGGTGAATGAGCTCCTGTAAGGTCGTTCTGCAGTACTATCTCCACTTCTGGCTCTTCAGGGAACTCCGACTGATCTTAAAAGCTCCACCCAGCCACTGTCCTCTAGAGAGCAGATGAACTGAATGACTGATACCTGTTCACGGATACAGCAAATATCTCTAATAGTCTGGAATGTTCCATTCAGCCAATACATCATTGACAAGAAAAGAATGTGCGTTCATAAGAGGAGCAATTTTTTTTTTTGTAAAGATTTGAGTAGTTTTTTATCCAGTGCTAGCTTTTGATGTATGTTGTATTTGTTACCTGTTTATGTGGTAATATTATTTTCAGTCACCTAAATTTTTTCAAATGTGTACTCTTTTTAATTCCAGTTATTCCTGACATGGTAACTATTTATGGGGGTAGCTTTATACCAAAATCTTCTTTCATGACAGGAGGAGTATGTCACCAGCCCCTTTCTCCTATTTTAACCAATTTTCTCTCCATCTCTGTCATTTTTCTTCACTACCTTGGTGGCTAAAAGCAAAGATTTACACGCTTTAACATCACCTGAAATATTAGCTTTCTAGAACCACCATTTTTATTTGTCTTTTCCGAAGTTTCAAATATGACCCTATTCAGGTCTACGTACAATTCATTCTTCTTTTGCCAGATTTATTCCTGATTGAAAGAAGATATTTATTGTTTGACTGTTGACCTGAATGAAACCATGTACCTACGATTAATTAGCCAATGATTATTGTAAGTGTATAACATATATTATGATATGTATATGTATATGTAGAATATGTAGTTGTAGTTATGTATGTATAGTTACATAAAGTGTGTGTGAATGGTTCATCAGCCATACATGCTGTATGTCTGTGCCCATCGTGTCATAAACCACTCCAGTCTTCATTCTTCTCAAAAAATAAATTTTTCAATGGTCTCTTGGTTCCCTATTCCAGCTATTTTATTCTATGTCTATAATCTTTCAGACAAATTCAGTTAATTGCCAGTGGTTAAGTGATAGAGCCAAATATGGGAGCGAATATTCATTTTTATTTTGAAATGCATAAATTTAATTTTCTATTATCCACTTCTCTAGTTCATGATTTTAATTTTTCTTGTTGTCATTGTTTAATACTAAACTGCATTTTTGTCATTTGGTGAAATGTTTATACATGAGTCAAAACAAAGATAAGTTATTATACAGCTATGGTTTGGAGACAGTTGTCTAGTGCTATCAGTAGAATGTGTCTATATACTGTATAATTATCGGTTGTGTTTTTTTTACTCCTTTATATATGATTGCTCAAATCCTAGCCTGTACTCAAGACATCCAAACTCAAAACATCAAACCTATATTTATGGAGCGGTATTAGCCAAAACGTTGTTTTCGCATTGAATAGAAGAATTTAAAAAAAATAAAATAAAAATAGAACAGAGTAACACAGATCTAAGACATTTTTGCACTAGTCCTAGTTAAATAAATTGCCCCAGGTGTTACTTGTTTCTCTGGTTCCTCTGAACAATCTCAGTAACCTCCACTTGAGAAGTTTTGTCAAATGACATAAGCCCTGAGGGAAAAAATGAGGCAAGACTCGCTCCTGTCTTAAAATGCATTACTATGGCAATATTTGTTTGTCTATGTTTAATGTGGCTGACTATTTTATTGAATTGATGAGAACACTTATTTATTCTTTTTTTTCTATAGGATCTTTACGATGGGGCAAGGTATGTGCTTGTTTTATACCACATGTAGCTATTTACAGATGATTGGTAGAGACTGTACTGTAATGCTATTGGCGTGCACAAGACTTTTTGAAGGCAGAGGGCGGAAAGGAAAGAAACAAGGGCGATGGCCATATAGCGCGGTCCTCACCGATCTGTGGAGGTTGCATCTTATGACACGTTTTATCATGTGGTGCCTCCTGCTATACAACCAAAGTGGGCACGGTGGAGGTGTGATTATTTGTTGGCCCGTTAAAACCGATCGTTAAGCGTGTTATTGATCAACTTATCTTTCATGTTTATTTGTTGTTAGGATCAGCGATTCTACGATAATCTTGTGTGTGTATTTCAATCATGTTTTTAGGACTTTGAAAGAACACACAGCGACATGGATGTATGAAGGAAATATAAACCCTGGTTTAGGGTGGTCCGCGGGGGCTTCCTCCCAAATTATGATTTTTTTGATTTCAATTAAGTTATCTATCTCCTATCTGTATGTGCATTATTATCTTCACTTTTTTTTATTTTATTTTTTTGGCACCATTTATTTTTAATCCAAGTCACGTCTGTGATTGTTGTGATTATATTTCTGCTAATCTTGGTTGAATAGAGCTCAGGGAACAAGAGGGGCCCAATATAGAAAAGTCATTGCAATAGTAATGTGGTCAGCTAGTATGTTCGTTGCGCCTATAGTCTTCGTGCGAGTTTAATGTTGAATCTTTCTTTACCCAAGAGGGCGCTGGTGACAGGAAACTCATGCACAGGGAACAATTACACAGGGTTGTCAAACGGGGTAGCGGTTATTTGAACAGGACTCAGAAAAGACGGAGGTAGAAGACAGGAACTATGATGGAGAGCATGAGAATAAGTGGCTGCGTCCGTAGCCTGCGCGCAAGGCCGGCAGGATGTGAATCAATCTCAAGTCTTTAAAACACAACGTCGTAAGTACAGTGTTCGAGCGCTCTGATCAAGAGCCGACCGCTTTTCTTCGTCCCGCGACGTGTGTGGAGGAGAGTCGCGCCCCGGCGAGCCTGCGACAATTAGTCCCTCCCCGGCCAGAAGACTGCATTGATTCACCGCCCGCGCCGAGCCCGCCAGCTGCGCGACGCGGAAGAGCGGCAGCGTTCGCATGGGGCTCCGACTGCCGCGCGGCCGAGCCCCCCTGTTGTGCTGGTGGTGGGCTTGGGGCGAGAGCAGAGCCTCTCCCGCGTGAGCAGTTGGCCGCGCTCCCGCTCGCGTCCGTGCTGGTGAGTCGCGCGCGCCCCGCTGCGCGCGCGAGAAAATACATTAAACTCCATGAAGACTTTAGGACCAATAGATAATTGCTATGACACATGTACTGATTTCGCAATGAAACTTAGTAAATTGGGCCCTTTGTTCATCTGAATTGATGTCCAGAACTAAACTATCATCAAAACGAGATTTGATCAATCTGGTGCCTAATATGGTTTATAAGAATCGAGATCTTTAGAATGTACAGGAGAATTGGCATCTACTTAATGAAAATTTTCTGGGGGGAAAGCCCCCGGAACCCCCACAGGGTTTATTTCCTCCTCAATAAACATCCAATGTCCGCTGTGTGTCCTCTTCAAAGCCTATATGAAAATCCACACAAAGTTATCCTGTGTTGGCCAAATGTCTAAGGATCACTAAACACCAAAACTGAGACCTGGGGAGTAAGTCTGGTTAGTTAGTCTGTTTTAGAGCTATTGTTGATAAATCTGCCATGTTTGTAATTGTAAGCATATTAAAACGTGTCTCCCTCCACAGTGGTGAGGACGCGCTATATGTGCCCTTTTTTTTCTTTCCGCCCCTGCCCTTCAAAAAGTCTGTGCACGCCACTGCATTACAGACAGTCTCTACCAATCATCTGTAATAGCTACATGTGGGTATAAACACACATATTGCCCATCGTAAAGATCCTCATGGAAGTAATAGTGTCCATCAATCAATTAAAAAGTAGCCACATTATAGCCAATTTGCCATAGCTAATGCATTAAAAAAGGGACAGAGTGCTCATTTTTTCCTCAGGCTTTGTCATTGAAACTTCTCAGTGGAGGTTACTGAGCATTGTTCAGAGGAACAGAAAACAAGTACCTGGGGCATTATTTACTGGACTGTGCAAATGTCCTTAGCTTACTCTGTTCCTTTTTTTTAAATTCTCTATTAATGCAGAAACAAACGTTTTGGCTAATACCCTCATAAATATAGGTTTGATGTTTTGAGTATGGATGTCTTGTACAGGCTGAGGATTTGAACATTCTTTAAGGGTAAAAAAAACAACAATATAAGTAGACAACATCTCTACATAGAATGCACAGAACACTGTCTTCCAAACATACTGTATAATAATTCTTTGTTTTGACTATGTATAACATTCACAATGACAAAATGCAGTTTAGTTAAAAATGCCACAAAGAAAAAATTAAATCAGACTAGAGAGTGGATAATAGAAATTAATTTATGCATCAAATACAATGAATATTCCTCCATTTTGGACTCTATCACTTAACCCACTGCAATTAACTGAATCTTGTCTGAAAGTTAGGCTGATAAAATAGCTGGTGGGACCAGGCCTTGAAATTTATTTTTTGAGAAGATGAAGACTGGAGTGGTTTATGACACAGCTGCAGCAACAGCTGTGGCGATGACAAGGACCTTGGGCCAGAAACTGAATGAACACCCAAAACAGGCTTAATCAGTTTAATCAAAAGAGGTCAGATCAGGAGTCAGTTGACAACCAGAGAAAGATCAAGAGGGACAATCACATCTGACACCAGGGCCATAGTGGTGTACAGAAACAGAGCTTCTGTACACTCAGAGCAGAGCTTTAAACCCCCAGAGGAGGCCTCAATGGCAATCTTGCATAGTTGTCAAACACCAGCTGTCTATTTTTCCTCCCAACTTTTTCAGGTCAGATGGGAGGGAGTTGCGGCGTCTTCAAGGTCTTTTACCTAGGTGGTCACAGCAGCCTTGGTCCACTGCAGGTACAGAGTCACAAAATCCTGCCATATCTTGCCAGCTGATTAATTTGTACCCAGTCTCAGGATAAAGTTAGCCAAGACACAGAAAGGGTGCTAGCTTGTGGTCAGTGTCTTGGGTTCACAGTGACCTGGAAGAAGAGCAATCTTGAGCCTCAGCAACAGGTAAATTTCCTTGGCCTCCACTTCAATCCTGTAGGAATGACAGCACATTTCAATCCCCAGAGGACTGACAGCTTAGTGAACACCTTGAGTCACCTCTGTCTCAGGAAGCTTGTGACTGCTCAAATGTTTCAGAAGCTGCAGGGGTTGATGGCAGCAGCATCAGTGAGGGTTATGTTGGGCCTGCTGACATCATCTCCATCTGAAAAAGGACAGGAGGGTGAGGCTACTTGTGATATGTTCCTGTATGCATGCCCTGCTGGAGGGACAGGGACTACCTTGTCAGAGGAACATCAAATGCAATTCTGTTGGACTAGGAGCTACCTGGAAGAACAGGACGATGTGGGAGCACCATTAGTTCATCAGAACATATAAATGTCCTTGAACTATGGATTGTTCATCTAGCTCTAATGAGATTGTAGACATTCATGGCCGACAGACTTGTTACATGCTTTTCCGTCCCTCCCTCATATTCCTCAAGGTAGATTCTTGGAGGCTTGTTATACATTTCTTCTGGCTAATTTTAGAAATAAGATCTAATGGTTTTGCCATTTCATGGAGGGTTTGATTGCCTTCCATTGGGTCAGCATTGGGACTCGACCTTGTGATAAAGTCTCTTAATAAGGCCTCATATCAACATATTTCAGATCAAGCTGGGGATGCCTTTTTCTAAGCAGCATCTGTCGCAGTAATACCATCTCCCATGCCTATGCAGGACAGGGGTTTCAAGTTCATACAATGAGCCCACTCAACCAGAAGAGTAGCCACTTTACGGGCTGCTCTGAAAGGAGTTCCTTTAGGAGACATGTACTTCAGCATCTGGGTCTACACCATGTATATTTTCAAAATTGCTGAAGTGACCTGGATAACGTAAATACTTCTATTCCTCAAAACCCTTTTGGAATGAGTCATCCCATTTAAACTGTATTTAGACCGACAGTCAGAGTGAGGTTATGAATTTTCTTGATATGAAAAAGATTATGGGACGGAGTTATGTGTTTCTTTATACATGGGTCTTGGTGAAGCCAGGAGGTCTTATCTCTGATCAGAATTAAAACAATGCAAACTATAAGATTGGTGCACTTCAGACCTGCACCCTTATTGTGTAAGGCACTTGAGTCATGGGATCATATCAAGGAAAATGTGCTCTTGGGTTGATTGGGACTGTTAGCCATACAGCAAAAACCTGATACAATAAATTATCAAATTTAAAAAACATTAGAATCAAAGTCCAGAATTTCTAGTAAGTTTGACATACACTTGTCATCAGCACTTGCCTGGAGTTAGCAAAATCAGTTACATCATTAGAAGACATTTTAACTAAAAAGCATTTGTAAGGGGTGTCACAGGCTGAGGTCTTGTCACAAAACACAAACAGCATGATGAATTGGTGTGTGGACTCTTCTGCTCCATCTCAGCTGAAGCTGATAATTGAAGGGGATGTCTGTTCTCTACTTAGTAGAAGCATCTAACAGTCAGTAACACTCCATAGTTGTGTGAGCCTTACAGGTGGGGCAGGTCTATCATGTTTGACTGAATAACCTGTGTTCAGTGTCAGTTTACCTCAAAATAAAGTGGTTTAGATAATCTGGGTAAACTGTTAGCTTGTTTCCAACCTGTGTTTTATTTATTTTTATTTTTTTTTGACATGTCAGACTTATTTTTAGGGATGTCACCATGTTCCCAGATTTCAACTATTAACTTGCTCAGTTTAATGTTATCGTAACTCAGTGGTTCTCAACCTGGTGGTGAGGACCTCCACTAGGGGTCACCAAAGCTTCACGGGGGGTTACAAGGCCTTGAACACAAGCTATATTCACAGAGCCTTCACTGTCTGATCATCAACCTCGACCTGCATTAGAAAAGTTTAAACAACCAAAGAGCTAATAGAACAATGAGAAGAAGAAAAAAAGCATATTAAGTATGCATGATTGTTAAAAAATAACAATAAATACATAACACAGAGAGAATTGTATAACAAGTTTCTAAAAATATTAGGAAAACTCATCTCTCTACAGAAACAAGGCAGAAAACTGCAAAAAATAAGACTCAAGCTGTACTAAACTGTGAGTCATCCCTTAACAGGTTGTGGTGGCATATATTCATGCTCACGCACTCATTTCACCTAAAACCTGTAGACACCTGCAATCACACAGTTGGAGATTAAAGTGAATTAATTGGTGCTGGCAGGCAAGGGTTGAAATCAGAGTAACAGTAACAGCAGAGAGATACAGGGAGCATGAGTCTGGGTGGTGTTAATACAGTATATCAAAAGCACGACACTTTCCATTTGGGCTGAACACGTGTGCTTTGATGAACTGATGTATTAATGAAGAGCAGTGTTTGCTGTGTTAGACCACAGCAGCGATAGATATGGAAATGATGTGAGGTGACACAACAGAGGACCACTTTGATGTGTTCACATGGACCAACAGCAGCCCTGACACACATACAGGAACTGGAGCACCGACACTGTTCCCCTACAGCTCCGACTAACATGTCACAACCACAGGTTACCAATATACTTGGATCAAATCTCCATTTTCTACTTCTGCAGTCTGACAGCAGGATCATAACTTGAGATAAAATACAGTTTAATAAAGGGTAATAAGTTACTTAACAACCTTGAAATACAAATGAAGCAATCACAATGAGAGTAAGAGTTGACGGATGAATAAATTATTCAACCTAATAAAACACAAGTCTGCTATTTACAATAACAGTGAAAGAATACATGGCAACTGTTTCTTCTCAACAAAGAAAATAATGTATAAACACAGGATGCTTCTTCTGAAAGCAAAAACTGACATGTTAGCTTTTTGACCAAGCTAACAATCCCTCCTGACAACAGCCATGTCACAAATAATACAACGGCCTACACATTACAAAGTCAATGACACAACAGACAAATAGACACAAATTTTGATTGGCTCACATGAATGGGGCGTATACGCAAAACTTTGCGCCATTCACGTATAGATGCTGGTCCACAGACAGCTAGCACTTAGGGAGCTCTGCAGAAGAGAGCTAGAATATTAAAGGGGAACTTGGCAACTTTTTCAGCTTAATAAACCCGTTTAGAAATCATTTGGATGGTTAAATGGCCTGTTCCCGTGATAAAACGGTGACCCGCCCCCCACCCCCCCCTTTAGCGTTCCCAGGCGGAAACAACCTTGCAACTTTCGATGCGCACCTACCGTCCGGGGTATAAATTGGAAATAGGAAGTATCGTGAGAAGCGCCTTGAGAAGACGAGCGAGAAACTAACGAACGGGCTTTACAGCAATGTCAATAAACGCCAACGGCCCCTCAATACAACGGTTAGGTTGTATCAATGTATTCCCACCCTCGGTAGAAAGGGGGAGGAGTCGGTGCCGCAAGTGATTTTTTTTTACGACGTAGTTGTCGAAATACACGGTCCCAGGAGCTGTAGGGGGAGCTCGTATGAGATGAAACATGCGATGAGCAAAAGAGACAAACCAGGGAACAGAAACTTGCTAGAAGTTGCCAAGTTCCCCTTTAAATCATCTATATTTGTCTCACTGCATCTCAGCCTTCTTACATAGGTATATAAAAACTAACAGATTGTCAAACTTGTGGAAAATTGAGTTATCTTATCAGTCGGCCATGAGAAGCCAGGTTATGGGCTTTGGATTTATGTATTGGCTAAAAAAATATAGTCCAATCCATGTTGCCAGATATGGAGCATTGTACCAAAAATTCACTTTTGGTGCTTAATGATTTTTTATGTCAAAGGGGGAGCAGTTCATTGGGGGGGAAAACAAAGGACCATGATTATCTTATACTGTGCAGTCTCTAGAAATTGAAACTTTGTGGGAGGTGGGATGTGGTATTACACGTTGTGGAGAGCACCACCAAGTGGTTGATTATCTCAGCTGGGGGTACTCCATTGAGTAATCACGCTCACTCTCTTCTTACAGAAGGTAGGCGAGTAAGTGTGGAGCCTGGAGACACAAAAGGACAGGCGGAGGAAGGTTCTTGGACTTTTGAAAGCAGACTAACGTTGCGGGCGGTGCCTCTATGAATAGGTGTACCAGGACTGGCAAAGAGCATAAGTTGTCGTTTTCATTAACGCGCCCTGGTTGTGGGGGTTATGTGCTGAGACGACACCCTCGGGTGATGAAGTAGCGGACTTGCATATCACGAATTATTTCCTGGGGTGGATGGTATCATCATGATGATGCGCTCGGACAGGAACAATTCCTGGAGATAGGTTTCGTCAATTTAATTTGGGAAGCCCTTGTTGCGCTAACAATTTAATGAGTTCCTCAATAATCCAACCTGCCTTCTTAGATTCCAGGACAAACACTGCTGTTGCGGATCTCTTTGCTGGTCCTACAGAAGGGAGGGAGATGTGGGCAGAAATGC
>NW_023340257.1:499927-507919 GCF_004916995.1 Morone saxatilis | reverse complement strand
TAAATGGACCTGTACTTGTATAGTGCTTTTTTAGTCTTCCGACCACTCAAAGCGCTTTTACACTACATGCCACATTCGCCTTTTCACACACATTCACAGGTCCATTTACCATTTACATGGCCACTGCCATCTTTCGCCACTCAGAGCCAGAATCTGCACAGTAGTGATTGGCTGTAGGCAAAACTACTTGGTTAGTTTTAGGAAAAGATTAAAATCAACATGACCTTTGGTGTCACACAGAACACATACTAGGTGAAAGTAGCTCCTGAAAAAGGGAATGTCATGGTATTTCATACATTAATATCAGTTTACTTACTTTATGAAAAGCTCTAGAGAAAAAAGCCATGATGATATAAAATATTTTTAAAAATGAGCACATAGCTCAACAGTTACATTTAGGAGAAACTTTGCAAATTGTATGCTGGTAGAAAAATGTATGAATGAATGAATAAAAGGGGAGAGTGGACTTCATAAGGGATGAAAATACATTACATTTGTATCAGATCTCGTTTTTTATATGTAATAAATAAAAAAAACCAATTGACCCTTCCTAAGTCCCGCCCCTTTTTGCTCTGTGCTCCAATAACAGCTGAGCAAGCCTCTGTCAGAACCTCTGTCAACTTTCTCCTTTCCTGTAATTAGCTAGGCTAGGCTACCCTAAGCCTCTGGCACATAACCTGTACAGAGTGAACCATGGCATTGAGTATTCCTGGTTTTATGCATGAGTTTAATATGGAAAGCATAAAGACAGTAATCAGAGTTTTCTATATTGGCAGGTTTTTCCTGGCGTTCACATTATTGTCTGCTGGTGTCAATCTGCCACACGCTCCACAATTATTTTTCTCATGCATATCAGAGCACAGAGTTTATAAGCTGAAAAAGTAATCACTGTTGTTAATACATCATGCATCTTCTCATGGGTTTGACTTTTTATTATTCATACAGCCACACACACACGCACACACAGACAGAGGTTCATTTGGAAATCAGCTAGTAATGGATGTTTGTAAGGAGCACCTGAGCTCCTACTTCTTCTCTCACAGACGTTCTGTCTCTATTTTTCAATCTGTTTCTCTCTTTATCCTGATTCTATCTGATGAATATTAATGAGCTCACAGTGAAGTCTTACTTTACTGATATAAGGTTGATGATGATTTTTCTTGTTTTCTTCTTTTGGTCCCATCACTGTCCTGTACCTGTGGAGGTGATGCAGATTGATGATTTTGTTCATTGGCAGATTGGTAAATGCAACAGCAGATGTCCATGTCAACCTCTCAAATGTGACTGAACCAAATAGTATGTGGAGTTTCACTTCTGCACAATGTACACTAACTGCTGCTAGAAAACAAGTAGTGTTTGTGTCTGAAAATCATAGGGAGAACCCATCTGACTGACTCTGGAAATTATACTTCACATCAGGCATACATTATTGTTTTAAGCAGACTATTTGTCTATGTGGTAACACATGTCCGCAGGGGGTCTAACCCTAACCATAGAGGTGGCAGATCACACAATGCTCAGAGGAATTGCAGTCATATTTGTCTTTTTGGAAGGCACTAACCAATGACCTAATGTATTAAGTTCTCAATATTGTTAATTCACATTTTTGGGCAATATGCCCAGTCATGGTTTCTAACTTTGTTAACCTTTACCAATACTATAGCTGAGCATTATTTAGGAATGACAATGAGTGCGCTGTGCTGTTATCTGAAAAGGATACACAGCTTCTAGGCAATTGGAATCAATGTAACAATTAAATTCAGTCTAATCCATAGACCACCCTAGACTATATAATTAAAAATGGACTCTCCGTCACCCATACATTTCTAAAAAAACATTGTGAAGCTCAGTGTGGTAGGCTCTGGCCATCGCCATCTTGGCAGTCCTGACTCTGCCAGCTCTCAGTTAATCAAAAAATGGGCAGTTGGACCACAGGTGGAGATGAGGCGGGCTGAATGAAGTCTGGTTACTGAAAATAGCCACCTGTAATGGCACCCACTTTTCACTTTCAGTGGCCACACCCTTAATTATATATAACTATAAGCCTTAATATAATTTAAATGGTTAAGTTATACAAGTTATAAAACTTAAAATGGGTGAGTTATAAAGTTATAAAACTTATAATGGGTGAGTTATAAAAAATTACCACCCATACAGTTACAAATACACATTATGTATTTGGTGAAATACTTACTACTGTTTTCTATATTCTAATTACACACTGTTTACACAACATTCTCCACACTTAGGGTGATTCAGGTGTGTGTTTGCGATGATGTGATGCACCTGCTGCTGTGCTCTTCATCACAGCCATAATGGTGAATGACAGCTGGGATAAGCCGGGCTTCCCAGGAGAATAGCTTGTTTTCTTCAGCAAGTCTCTTGGGGTTGGCAGCTGCTCAGGGAGACAGTCAGGTGCAACTGGTCCTCCATGAAGACTCGATAATGATCATACAGTCCTAGGCTACTTTCTAAGTTTGCTATATTTGAAATAAAGGATGACTTTCTTCTTTGTTTTGTGTGGAAGGAACAGTCAGAAGTAGAATAGAACTTTGTCACTTGTCCATTTGGCAGTAAAATATTAAAACATACATACATTTTAAAATCTGACAAGTTGATCTTACTTTACTAACAAAGAATGATCAGTTTACACACTAAAAATTTGGGACATAGAGAGAGGGTCTGTAACCATAACTGAACAATTAGAACCACCCTAGCGTAAACTACAAAGCCAGAATGAAAAGAAATGGAAAGGATGTAAGAGACGCTGGATTATATACATTATTATCATATCATAATATTATCGTATGTTGATATTTAATGTTTTAAAATATCACATTATTGTTTGTACCATTATATCACAATTTGTTTGCCAAAAAAGAGACAAAACACACAATAACAATAATCTTTTGTTTTCACATTGAACTCAAACCGGAACTCGAACTGTCTCCTGGCTGGACTTTGTTGCTCTTATAGTACACCTTCAAACATACATTCCTCGCAGCCATAAGACTAGGCTGCGAGGAAGACAAATAGTTGGTCAAAACTTAATTAAAACAGGTACTGTAAAGGGACCTTTGACTCTAGTGTGTGTGCTCTTTATTGAACTTTTACCTCAGTCAGCTACAAGTGATAACAGTATGCTTTTTGTCAGGGTTTAGGATTAGCACCCTAGAGGTTATGTTTTCTCCAGAGCCTGAATTGGACAAAAAGGTGCCAGTACCCCAGTTCAGCTCAACCCTAACCCTACAACATAACCCTGACTCCAATTTTCAGTGAAGTTTTCTTCTGGTTGTAGAAAAACTGAACTTGCTAGGCAGGGGTTGGAGGTGCACTTCAAAACATCAAAGAAAAGTGTTTTAAAAGAAATTACTTCACAAATTTTATTGAAAACCCCTTTTGAAAAATCACCTCTGATGAGGCCATGATCATCAGAGGTGGCTGTACCCAATAAGAAGTATGTGTGGACAAAACTCAAAAAAGTTTTTCACCCATCAATGCATCCATGGACATGCCCCCCCCTACCTCAAAGAACTTATCAACCCACAAAACACAACACGCTCCCTCCGCTGCGACGTCCTCAAACCTTCCTACCATACCCAGAAGCCAGACTCAGGACATGGGAGATTAGGGCCTTTGATTAGTGCTGCCGCCTGGCCCACGTCTGTGGAATGCCCTCCCTGACACCCTGAGGCACCACAATCCACGGACTGTTTTTAAAAAGGAATCTTAACAACAGTTTCTTTTTAGCAAAGCTTTTGGTCCTTTTAGATGTTCTTTATTTTTTTATTTTTCTTTTCTTTTTCTCCTTTTCCTTTGTATTATTATTTTTTTAAAACTGCTTTTTGTTTCTAACCTGTAGCACTTTGAGATCCTCTGATGAAAAGGGCTTTATAAATAAAATGTATTATTATTATTATTTATGCCAACAAGTTGGAGCTATTGGTGCCATGCTTCAATATGTTGTGTACATGCTTACGGAAAAGCTGTGTACCAAGTTTCATCTTATTAAAAACAACAGACATGTAGATGTAACATGTTATTTTTACTGTGGCGCCCCCTGTTTGTCAAATTGAATCAAATGCAATACACTTGTGCATTGTAGCTGTATGTACAACATTTTTGTATTGAAGACTTACGGACCATGAAGTGCATCAGGCCACGCCTTTAAATTATGATAACCAATTACAGACAACGGTTAGCAATATCAAAAGGTACACTTGTAATTCTAATTCAGGGTCATCAAGTTAAAAGAAGCACAAGCAGAGTTTCATACACAGTCTGACTACAGCAGGTCAACAGATTCATACAATGTCACAAACTGTGGGCTTATGTTATAAAGACCTTTAATAAGGGTATGGTGAGTTTGGAACATTTCTCTCAATTGGTTTCTTGGTAATGATTTTCCTTACAGTGTTTAGGCTGAATACTATTAATGTATTTAATATATTAGCTGCACATAGTACCAAACAAGCACAAAGCTTAAAGTTTAACTTAGACAAAATGTAAAACTTGGTGGAATTAATTCATCTATGAACAGTGTTATGACTGCTTTAAGAAGCAGAAGGAGGATCATGGCAAACTCTACACAGGTTTCATATTTCACACTTGCTGCCTACTTTGACACTGGGATTTTTAAATACTTATTTTTTATGATAGTCATATGTTTATATCTGTTAATTATCTGTGCCAATCTTTTGCTCCATGAACCTATGTTACATATTTCTGTGCAGGCCTGTTTGTAAATGAACCTGTATGGTAGTAAGGGGTTGTTTCCAAATGGCTGTCTGGTTCAGATTGCTCCTCTGAACACTGTTTCTGCTTCATTTTGTTTCCTGCAGAATATGGTTTTATTCTGTTATGGAGGAGTGGAATATTTAAACTTAACTGTCATGTCTTATGACAGATACCTTGCTATCTGTTGCCCTTTGCAATATAACACCCAGATGACATCTAACAAAATTGCCATGCTTATTGCTCTAACATGGGTTTGCCCTTTACTGCTGTGTATTGTAATGACATCCTTGAGTAACTCCTTACATCTGTGTGGGAACATTATTGAAAAGGTGTACTGTGACAATTACTCTATTGTAAAAATGGCATGTTCTGATACCACGATCAATAACATCTATGGACTGTTTATCACTTCAGTCTCAATCTTTTGTCCTCTAATTCTAATTTTTTACACTTACATAAAGATTCTTAAAATTTGTTTTTCTGGTTCTAAACAGACCAGACAGAAAGCTGTCAGTACCTGCACACCTCACCTTGCTTCCCTGCTTAATTTTTCTTTCGGGGCTTGCTTTGAAATATTACAGAGCAGGTTTAATATGAGCAATCTACCAAATATTTTAAGAATTTTTTTGTCATTATATTGGCTCACATGCCAGCCAGTTTTCAATCCTTTACTGTATGGTATAAATATGTCCAAAATCTGGATTATATGTAAAAGTCTTGTTTTTGCTGAAATGTAGACTGATTTCTGATTTCAGGGTTTCCCAGACATTGAAAATGCATTGGTGGTTGTTTAAGGCCTAAAGTATGACACTTCAAATTCAGCTGCACAACTGCTGTGATTAGATTTTGTTTCTCATGACACTTTTAAATGAATGCACATTTTCTTATCATGTGTTATGAAATACATTTCAACAAATATGTATGAAAGAAAGAAATAACAAATACATGAAATGTTTCTTATTGAAAAATAGACTGCAAATAAATCATTATTCGTACAATGTAATTGTATTGCAGTGATATTTCTCAACCCAAATAACAATTGAAAACATAAAAGAATATTTGTAAAGGTAGTGTCAAAGTATTCTATAAAATGTATATTATGGCTATCTTATCAGAAAACCTTTTTAAAGTTATTTAAACTAAGACAATTTGTTTAGAATCATTCTGTTTAAGTTACTGAACAGAGATGCCCTAAATTAATTAACTTTTATGATGAATGTGTAAAGGCCTCAACTTACTGTTGGTCTAGAGATTTACTACAGCCTCAGCAACTCAAAACAGAAACAAATTATTGATTCATAACATAACATAGGTTTTGCAATAAGATGAAAATGGCAATATTTTTATCTTATTGCAAAACCTTTGTGGCATCCTCACATGAACTAAGGTATTTTATTTCTATAATATCTTGGAGGGACATTGGAGGGTGACATTTGTTGCTCTTTGGATTTGATTATACATATTTTTGTAAATAAATTGCAGTAGCTAATACTGTGTTAGCATCTTATACAATGTGCGTCAGTGTTTCTCTAACAGTCATAATCCCCCCTTAACTCCCACACAGTACATTGCACATTCAAAAAACTTGCATTCACATGTCCCTGACTTGTGCTGCATCTTGTGATATAGGCCACACCCATTTCCACCAATAATAAAGAAAAATAAAAAACAAAACCACAGAAAATGAAAAACCTTTTTTGAACTCCTCCTATCTGCACAAAACTTTGCATGTATAATATATTGACCCTCCTGGTAAAAAGTTGTGTAAAGAATTTTGATAGTCCAAAAGGTTTAAGGGAACAACTTTCTGTATGTACGAAGTGATGTCATATCTTCACATAGGTTTGTCTGATTAACACAACACTTGGTTCAGTAGTTCCACGTGCATCTCTGAGGCACAAGTTGGCCACTAGGTGGCACTGTTGTGGCAGAATAGTCAAATATTCTAAAATTGAGTGTCCAAACTAATGTTTAGGCCTGCGGGTTTGGCTTTTGCAGCCTCCACAGATGCTGGTTGTGGCTTGCACCGGAGGCTTAGACCCTGTTAATACCCGCTTACAGGTTTAGTTACATATTGTGACTCAAATGTTTGTCCTAGTTTGAGCTTATTTAAATATTTTTTTCCCCAAATCTCTTTTTTAGTGTTTAGACAGAAAATATAACATACACAGTAGACATTAGTATAAACAGTGTAGCACTTATACAACCCACTCCCATCCCCACCAGTTCTTGGTGCATTTTCAGACTGGAGAAACTTTTTCATACTTCTTAGAACAGTTGGATGTCGTCCATCTTGTTGTAATTGTTGTCATAGAAACGGTTGTTGTATGTTGCGCGAAAAGGACGTTGCTATACAAACTGCTGGCCAGCAGCAAGTCTATAGGTGGCGCAAACCCAAACAGAAAAAAAAAGGCTTTGAAGGTATGGGTCTCAGGCAAGCTGGCTTCATGCTCATATTTGATTCAGTGTAAAAAAGCAGATCCAGTGTAATGATGGATTTTCTTTACAGCAGTATTGCAGGATCATTGTTAAAAAGAGCTTGAGTAGTTGAGAAGGAGGTGCCCATTAAGGTGCCAGCTCAGGGTTTCCTGTGTGCCCCACGTACTAAGGCTGAGTCCTAACTGCAGCAACCTGGGTTCAATTCCCACCGCCCTTTTCTGCATATCTTCCCCTCTCTAGCATCCTCAAAAAAAGCTCTAAAAAAGCTAAAAAAAAAAAAAGGCAACAACTTTGTATTTGATTCACTGACATGAAATGCAAGAAAAATGTGTGTCTACTGAGCTTCCCGTTAAATTTTTGCTCAAAATCTGCTTGTCAATATGTAGCGTAATACAAAGGTCTAATGGGCATATTATCATTGTAGTCATTAAATGGAAAGTTACATATGTTTTCATTTTACTATGAATAAATGGATCTCTCAATGCTAGATATTCAATATGTACATGACCTGACTTCAGCTCTTCAATACTCTTAGCTGTTGTGGCTTATGTGGTGGTTATATCAGGACCATGTGTGCATGACCTCTATGGTTAACCTTGGTAGGAACTTTTAGAGGAGCTCGAAGCTAAAAGAGGTGGTGATGGATCACAGGGGTCTCAGAAACGTGCGCCCACTCAGACCCAAAATTGTCCTAAACTTCCCATTTTTTTGGAATGGTGAGGAAATAGAATTCAATTCAATTCATTTCAATTCAATTTTATTTGTATAGCACCAATTCATAACAGAAGTTATCTCAGGAGACTTTTCAGATAGAGC
>NW_023340257.1:493566-499827 GCF_004916995.1 Morone saxatilis | reverse complement strand
GCAGTCTACGACCCAGACAGCTCTTTATATATCAATTTATTTAAGAGACCCAACAGCTAAAAACGCCTGCGCCGACCCAAAATTGAGCAAAATAGCACTTGGCGACAAGGCAAGGAAAGTACAAACTGGCTCTTTTTAACAGGCCAGAACACTAGGCAGCCAGAATCCCTTGCGCGGCTCTAAAGCGGGTGGTCGTCCCGGTTCTCCTGAACCCTAAGTGGGCGTGAAGTAGAGACGAGAGAGAGAGCAGAAGAGAGCAGACAGAGAGAGGAGACAGAAGAGAGAACAAGACAGCTAACAGGACAGACAGACCAGACAGAGCACGGTGCAGCAGCCAACCAACACGCTATTGTAATGGCAACCCAGTCAATGGAGCCATGGCAAAGGAGAGCTCCAACCAGGAATCGATAAGAAACCTGCGTATGAACGATATAAAGCACAAAGACCCGGGAAGAAAGGAAAGTTAGTAATTATGTAGCGTTAGACCTGCTCTATTTGAAAAGTGTCCTTGAGATAACTTCTGTTATGAATTGGCGCTATACAAATAAAATTGAATTGAATTGAATTGAATTGAATGCGTGTAAATGGGTGAATGTGCCATGTAGTGTACAGAGCTTTGAGTGGGCGAAATACTAGACAGGTGCTATACAAGAACAGTCCTTACCATTTAGTATTAAACCACATTTAACTACAGCTGTCACATGCTGTCACATGCAACTGCACAATAGTGTCTAACTCAGGTCTCAGAGCATTGTATAGTTCAGTATCTACTTATTATTATAGATTAATTCTGTTTTAAAGTTACACTGTAAAGTTTTTAAGTTACACTGATATAGGCTAATAAAAATAAAATACATTTTGTAAGAAATTGAATATATTAAACAATAATTGGCTACTTTGAGTTAAATATTATTGTGATAGTCCTGCCCCCCCCCCCCTCTTTGCCCACCTCAGCAGCAGACCATTTAAATAAATGTCCTATAGAGATTTGGTAAACTGATGGGTGTAATTTTCCAGGGACATCTGGCCAGTGGCAGTAAAAATTCTCTTTCTTTCATTTGCTCTGTGCTGTGTGGAGGGAAAAGCAGGGCATCGGCAGTGTGTTGTGCCCTCGGGCTTCAGCATTTTCCTGCCACATCAAGGCCACCTCCAGCGCACTAATTGCTGCATGTGGTGGGGGTTTGGACAGATGTGTTTATTTATAGGGAGAGGGCTGGACCACTGTCATTTGCAACACGCTGACATACTGGAGCAGCAGCACAGAGGACGCAAGCAAAGGACAAAGGACAAACTTAGCAGCAGGAAGCCATTACAACAAGCACCTCCTGTTCCTGTGAACTCTGGGGTTAAGAGGCCTTTCTCATTTCTCAGTTTGTACATCCAAGACTCCTTCCGCATCTTTGTCTCTCCCACCTAAGATGTGAGCAGAGGAGGAAGTGCAAGAGGAGAGAGGAGCTGAAGCCACAGGCAGTTAACAAAATGAGACATTGTTGCTTCGGAACCACCAACAACTGCAAAGCTGTATTATCTGCTCATTGTTTTCTTACAGGTCACCGCTGTATTTTATGATTTCTGTCAGATGAGAGTGTTTATAACAATTATTATATATTTACTTTTAATTCAATTCACAATGTGGCATAATGTGACAAGAATCTATGGATGTCATACTATTTCTTAATTAATCAAACAAAAAATATGACATTATAATATATTAACAATTCATTATGTGTTGGTAAAAATACATAACTCTAAAAAAAACACAAGATAAAGTATGTGGTCAATTTGGCATCTATATAATGCATACATTTTTTTAGGATTTTGTCGCCTTGACTTGCTACATTTACTTACCATTTTAAGTGGGAGATCACCGTGGGAATGAAAGGCAAGGTGTTTAATAAATTATTATTTCTCACTAAAATAAGTGCTGGTTGGTGGATCAGATATACTCAAATTAAACACAGTCATCAACACCACCACTACACATATTTGAACTACCTGTATCAAGCTACTCAACCAATGAAGGGCAGAAAGTTTGATCACACATTATAAATACATGTGTAAAATGTTCACGCCATGGTTTGTATATATTCCAGCTGTCACACCGCTTTTCCACCCCATAGGTGCCAGATAAAAAAATGCAGAATAATTGACTTTTCAGCAGCAGCAGAGTTTTAACTTCTTCTTATTGAACTTAAATGGTTTAATTGATACAATTGTTGCCAGGAAATGCATGGAGAGAGAGGGGGTGACATGCAGAAAAGGGCCCAGGGCCAGTCTCGAACCCAGGCCTTGGTGAATTAAAGGATAGCTGGCCTTCTTGCTGTTGGACCAGTCAGTAATATTAGCTTCTGCTATGTCTTGTGTTGTTGCACTTGTTCGAGTTTGGCTGTGTCAGCAAAGTTGTCAATTTGATAGTTTTTGATCGTAAGTAATGTAGTCATAACAATTGTGCAGCTGTCCATATTTATCACAGTGGGATTGCAACTGGGGGCGCCACGTTCATGGCCAAGTGGCGTTATCCATGGTACTGTAAAAGGAGATTTAATTCTGGTATTCTAGCCAGATTTATTTATTTATCTTTTGTTTTGTTGTCTATGATGGCATCCCCCATGTGTTGCATGAGGAAAGTGAGTGAAAATGTTGCACTACTTGATGAATTTAATTTCCTAAAATGGACACTTTTCAAATAAAGCAGGTCTAGACCATACTCCTTATAAAATTATTTTACAGAGGACCCACACGAGTTTTCCCACCATGAGAAAGCATTTGGCGACAGTGGCAAGGAAAAATGTGCAGCAGCAAAAGTAATAACTCTACCTTTAAACTAAACAGGACAAAGGAAATACACCAGTAGTTGTCCAAGCAATTTCTTTGTATGAAACTGGACTCTGTATGTTTGTCTTTTTGGATGTGTAGAAGAACACAGAGTAATAATTAACAATAAATTCTGACTGATCCTGTCGGCATGTCAGATTTAAATAATCAATGAAGACGCTGCTGGGCCTTGTGCTTAAATGGGCACAGATTCTTTCCCAACCACAACCCATAAGAAAATTATAATTATTGAGGCGCACAGTAGCTCATCTTGTACAGCGCGCCCCATGTAGAGTCCTTACTGCAGTAGCAGTAATTATTTTAATCGTGGTGAAAACTGGGACATGTTAGTGTTTTATCGGATATGATGAAGATATGATAATTGGGAAGTAATATTTGTCAGGACTCGAGACACCCAGCTTGAAATCAGGACAGTCCCGGGACGTCTGGTCACGAGTGTTTGAACTGTACCAAAAAAAGGTGCAAGTACCCTAATTCAGCACAACCCTAACACAACATAACCCTTACCCTAATTCTTTTGGCATGTTTTTATCCATTTTAAGGTGACAATGTTACTGAAGACCCACCATTACTCTGCCACTGAGTGGCTCTGACATTTTCTAACCCAAACCATTTTACTCCTCATGTCTAAACCTAACCAATCAAAGCAACAAAGACACATTAGCCTATCGGAGGCAGAGCAGGAAGGGTCTTTGTAGAATGCCGTTGGGGGGAAAACAACCAAGCATTATGCAGGTGTTCAGGGGTGCGTACCTAGACTTACCAGGAAGTCGTGGTACTCAATAAAGAGTAAGGGTACTCATGTGGACAAAAATCAGTAGAGCTCAGTACTGGTGATCAACAGCCCATTTCAGGCACAAATACCAAATCTTACATAGAGTTGCTTTAACAAGTACTTTATGTCGCAATCAAACCTTAAGAATTATGAGAAAACACACAACAGCATGTTTGTTTCTCTAAAATAAAAATCTATTTACTGATTTTGGACCTGAACAAAGCATGAGCTACAGTATAACTGCTTAAAAATAGATACATGATGTTACTGCAATGATGAATATACATCAGCCAAAATGAGCACAGAAATTATTCCTTATCAGATTAGAGTTTCAATATTGTACTTCTACAGTCATTTATTAGCAATAGCTGCATTGCAATAAAAAGCACTGACATCCTTTAGGCATGCAATTTAAAATAAGCTGTCTTACAAATGGTAAATCAGAGGAACAGCAATGCAACAACTTGTATTGTATCTGAATGGAACATTTCTCAACACAATTAAACAACCGCAGCACACAGCTTCTTTAAAAGCACTGCAGCATACAGAGTGTGCTCAGTTATCAGGGCCTGAGAGAAGTGAATGGGGGTATTTAGTGGTGATTACCCTCTTAAATATGACACAGCAGCTACGCTGATATGACAGGGGACAGTTAGTGAATCATGAGGCCCAGTCGAGACCATCACAACATGCTACCTGCAAGTAACAATTAGAGTGCTATGAAGTGGATTAATGGAACACTTATTCGCCCGCAGTAAACAAAATGGCACTTCACCCTGGAGTTTAGTGTCTAAATTACCTCAGTACCTGGGAAAGAGGAAAGTCAATGCATTTTACACATTTTTATTTAGAGGCATCTGTCAGTAAGCAAAACACGCTTTGCACTGAATAAAGTCTGATAGTCGATTGTGAATCCATTCATAGTGAGTGTGTCACTGTCAACCCACAGCAGTTAGTAGCTCAAAGCCTGCTGTTTCTTACCTGCCTCTGTGACTCACAATGACACTGCTGATATTCCAACTGTGACTAATCCAGATAGTCCGACCCATCACAGCCAACCTTCTCCACACACCTAAACAGCCCGTGTATTTGTGTGCATGTATGTGTGAGCAGCCCAGGAAAATACATCCACTCATTTCTGATTAATGGATGGGCAGGTAAAAAGCTAAGACTAGATCTGGCTGAATTGAAAAACAAACAAACAAACGGGAAAACATCTAAAGATTTTCTTCTTCTGCAAAAAAAGACAGCCTCTTCCCTCAGGCTGTGAGACTTTAAAATTCAAGACATTTTTCCTTGCCGCCATTGACAAGTGCTTGCTCATGGTGGGAACTATTAGGTCTCTGTAAATAATTTTATAAGGAGTAAGGTCTAGACCTGTTCTATTTGAATAGTGTCTTGAGATAACTTCTGTAATGAACTGGCACTTCGCCATTAAATTGAATTGAATATGGACATGATTGTGGTACAGACACAGTCTCAGCTGGTTGAACCTCTGTTCTGTCGCTTCAAGTCATCAGTGGAGAAGACCAAGAGTCAACTTGCATTTTGTAAGTGGAATCCCTGCATTTTAGGTTTTTAGCTGCGTCATTGTACACAGAACGACAGGATGGCAGGCTGTAACCGAGTCTCAAAACTGCAAAGCTAACTGTGATGGAAGTGGAGAAGAGCGATAGTTAATAGAGAGCAGCGCAATGCTGGACAGCAGGGCAGGGGCTTCCCACTCATTACTATTTTAAAATGTCTAGTGTGTAACATTTAGGAGGATCTATTAGCATAAATTTAATATAATATTCATAGGTATGATTTCATTAGTGTATAATCACTTGAAAATAAGAATCATTGGGTTTTCGTTACCTTAGGATGAGCTGTTTTTATCTACAGATCTCTACTGAAGCCACCATGTTGAACTGCCATTTTTCTACAGTAGCCCAGAATGGACAAAGGCCTTTTGCACTCAAAGTAGTTGATAGCAATCTGCCACTTTACCGCTAGATGGCACTAATGCTGCATTCACATGGATTCAGGCAGACAATAAACCAGATGCCATGTCAGTGGGTGAGAGGACAGTAAACTTAGGTGAGGTCGGCACCCGTAGCTGTAGACGGTAACAACTATTTTTTTTAAGAATTGATACAATATCACCAAAAAACTATATAAAAATATGTTTTCCAAAAGCTTTTTAGCTTTTTTCATCCACACAAAACTCAAAATTTCCAAACGCTAAATATATGGATGAGAAAAATGCTGGATTATGCTGAAAATATCACAAAGCTGCTGTTCTTTCAATATATATTTTGTCATTTTATTTTTTTTAATTTTGTATTCTTGAAGTAGTTCTTTGGATTAAATTAAGTTGCCAGTTGAATTAATATAAAAAATTATTATTGAAGGCAACAAACTCAACACATAACACAATACACTATTTTTTATGCTTGAATTTCAAATTCAAAACAGCTGTTTTTAGCAGGGTCCACAATTAATTCTTTGTCTCCTCTGGAAATGCAGGTAAACTGGGAAATTCACCAACCAAGCATCGTTCAGACACTACCTCTTGCAAAACACCAACCTCTGCAGTTATTTACCCGCTTAACGATTAAACGTAGACTCGTTCTACCTTAACACTCGTAGCTACTTCTTTCTTTTAGCGA
>NW_023340257.1:489545-493466 GCF_004916995.1 Morone saxatilis | reverse complement strand
ACACACACACACTCACAGATCAAAGACTGACTCTACACAAAGGTTAATCCAGGAGCTGTATCCCCCAGAGGGAACAGAGAAGGCTCTTGTGAGGCTCTCTGTCATAATTTGGAATAATTTGTTCCGGAGAAGGTCTCCCGATGCTGACGTGAAATTAAAACACTCACCAGTGAATGCGTTCAGCTCACTGAGAGGAGAGGAGCATCTGCAGCTGCAGCAGATGGCAAGGAGGATTTTGTATTCACTAGCTGAAGCAGACATTAAAATATTGAGCCATTAGGGCCTTTTGTCAGAGATGGGGAGGCAGAATGTGCTCTGTTACACAGGCGCACAGCAACAGCCAGAGCTTCCCTAGTGTACCTACACAGCTGTGGAGAAGAAGGCAGAAACACACACAAACTCTCCCTAGGAAACACATTCCAAAAAATATTTTTTATACTGTTTTAATGTTTCAAATTCTAAATGTAAAGAGTGCCAAACAGATTCTATCTATTAATCATTTTCATGCACATATATTTTAAATAAATCAAAACATAATACAGTCTGTGAGAATGTGTGAAATGTTATCTATGCAAAGTGGCAGCATATATATGCATGGCATTTATATTAGAAAAGGTCACATGCAGGCCCTGCAATGTTCCAATGTGCACAATTATGCCTCCTGAGCTATAAATGGAAATATTTGTTTTGAGTAGCTACTGATTTAGTGTTGACATGACTTTAGTTTGCATTAATTTAAAATTACAGAATCTTTTTCAGGTTTAAGGGAAATAAATCCACATCTCTTCATAGAAGCTTAATGTCATGCAAACAGACTATAGCTTAGTCAGCTGAAAATGTCAAAGACAAAACATGTTGGTAACACACAGAAAATAAGAGTTTGAGTGTTTGTGTGTCACTTTGAAAAGCTCGACCACATCAGAACCAGGGAGCTCGTGCCACGGTGGGTGATGCCAGTGTAAAAGGAGTGTGATGCCCCAGGGATCTGTTGGCAAGGCACTGTGGAAGCCTGGTGCTGGGTGGGCAGCGGCTTCAGGCAGATGACTACTAAACCCTGCCCCAGTTTAAGCGCCATTTAACACAGCTCACACTGGTCAACACGATCCAATGTACCATGCAGCGGCCAAGAATCTGGGCCCAGATAACCTTGTACAATCTGCAGTGGGACTGTGAACACCACAAACATATTGGAGGTCCACAGCTGACTGCAGAGCATGTGACTTGGCTGTGCTGACTGTATGGAGCATGCATGGTTTGTTTCTGTTTGTTTAATCCCTGATACATAAATTGGTATTGTGTTTTTGTTATTTCTAAATAGTTTATTTTAAGGAGAAATACAGTTTATTACAACCTGGGCTTTATTTTGTAGCTTTTGCCATCAGTTCTATCAGTTAAATATTGTACTGACAAAACTAACTGACCCTTCCTAAGTCCCGCCTCTTTTTGCTCTGTGCTCAAATTCATAGTTTTCAGTCACGTGACTGGAACAAAACTAGACTGGAAGGCAAAACAATGTAGCGACTGCCACTGGAAACTATGTACAACTGCAAAAGAGGCATGTGAATTATCCATTTATTTCAAGCCATGCATATTTATATCACCTCTCAAAAGAATAAAAACAAAGATATGTAAACAAACTGCAAGTTTTGGGTACTTGTGATCCCTATACAGCACCCACCACAATATTTCTGTCACTGAAAACAGCAAAGTCCCTGCCACAGCCTCAGTTTGGCGATCTTTTCATCTATCTTGAGGAGAATCCCTACCTTACACTGCTGCTTGAGTGAAAGCAGACAAAAGTACAGACTAGGGATGTCCCGATCCAATCTCAAAGATCGGTGTCGGTGCCAGTCAAGGCATTTTTTAATTGATTGGAATCGACTATATTGTGCTGTATTGATTCAATCTAATCTTTAATTTTTAGCTGTCACACTACTGAGAGAGAGAGAGAGAGAGAGAGAGAGAGAGCAGGAGCAGCACCTCCCGCTGTAAAACTCTGCAGCAGTGGAGAAAGTCCTCCTCCTTGTCGGTTAGTGCATCCGATCACACAACAACTATCCAGCATTTACAAACTTGGTCTGTGTCGACAATCACTACCGTTAAGTTAGCTGGCGGCCAGCAGAAGAAAGTGAGTTGAGCAGGCCTTGGTCAGAACCTCTGTCAACTTCCTATCACGAAAATGCTAGCTAATCTACATTAATTGTAAGATAGCTAGTAACTTCTCAAAGTTAATTTTAACAAAATGCTTACTGACTAGCTAATTTAGATCAATCATTAGTTAGGAAACGATTTGCTAACATTAGCTAACTTAACAAATGTTGGTTAAAAGATAAAAGCTGCATAGTCACATGTTATGCTATAACTCAGTTCATGTTCAGCTTCCACCAGTCATCATTTCTGTACAGTTTTCTTGTACAGTGACGGATCACTAGCAACATTTCAGGTGCATTCACTCACCTCCAAATAAAGGGGTTTAGATCATCTGGAATCTGATAGTCTGACTGTATGTGTTCCCATCTTAAAAATTAACTTGGTGAATACAATTTTATCACAATTAGATGATGGCCAGAGCTTAAAAAACAAAACTCAGGTTGTAATAGTGTTTTTCTGGTTCCTACACTTTCCATAACGCAACTTAAGAGTGTGTTTCATTAGCCCCTTCCTCACTGGTAAATGCGAATCTCATGGTCTGTAGTTTGCCACACAGGCTTTCTGATATAAGCTTGTCTCCAAGCCCAATTAAGATAACATCATCAGGGTTATTCTCACAGAAGACATAATATTACAGTTTTTACAGGCTGAGTACTTCTTGTTATAATAAATTGACTAATTCAGTTGTTGGAGTCCCTTGTGAACAAAACTTAAATGTTTAAAACCTGATATTCTAAAAATCATGCTTTTTGGTCAGATCCACCATACTGCCTGCAGGAACATGGTGCTTTTGATTATGTTTGTAATGTATTGCTAACTTAAACTGCTTATTTAAAAATGACAGCACATACTACCCAACTGACTCTTAAAGTACAAACAGTGGATCTACCTTCTGTCTGCTTATTATCCTGGTCAAAGAAAACGTCTAAAGACTAACAAGGGGTTAATCACACAGAGTCTGAAACCTTGGTCACATAAGAGGAAGCAATGAAGATGCTTGAACATAATTGGGCCTTCTTGAAGTAAAGGGCTTTTAGAGAGTAGTAAGAGAATGAGCAGTTTCAAGTGCCTGGCAATTAGGAAGAAACTATTTGCTGTGCTGTAGCCTTGAAGCTGCAGCCTGTACATGATGCTATATAAAGTGACTACGGACACCGATGGAGCTGAATTCTTCTCCATCCTCAAAGTGGGCTTCTGCAGATCAGAGAGAACAGGATATAATAAACGTATCTTCTCTGCTCACTGGCAGAGTGCATGCCATCATTACTGAAAATTAGATTTGATATGCACACACTAAAAGATAACTGACCTGACTGCTCCAACCAGAGATCTTCCTCCTGGTTACAAATCAAGGCCTTATTCAGTGGATCAAATGACTGGCCACAGTAGAACTCAATGAACACGGCTCTGAACCCCACTTTGTTGTTTAACCCTCATTTGGAAATTAAAATGATCCCACTCTTAACATCCCTGCTATGACATAGTTTTATATTTATATAGATTATATCTAGATTATGCAAGTGCCAATGGCTAATGAGAACCAATGTGTTTTTCAAGCTATAGACACCCTGAAAAGGATTACAGATAATTACTCAGTGGTAATTATAGCATAGCAGAGGCTCAGGCATTTGTGGTGTGGCTTTTTTTTTAGTTATTTTTTTGGCCTTTTATTGCCTTTTTATTTATAGTGACAGCCAAAGATAGACAGGAAAGGGGGGCAGAGAGAGAGGGGATGACACGCAGCAAAGGGCCGCAGGTCGGATTCGAACC
>NW_023340257.1:479239-489445 GCF_004916995.1 Morone saxatilis | reverse complement strand
TTTGTTTGTGTTATTAATGTTTAAGTTCTGAGGTAGGTTGTAAGAAAACCTCAACATAACAGTATGCTAATTTTGTACTTTTTTCTGTACACGCATTCCCACAACCTGACTTATGTACAACTTAAGTCATTTTTTTAGGTATTTTCTTGTATTCTTAATGATATTTTTAAGTTTGTCTTTCTATGAAAAACAATGAAAAGTTGTTGATGACCTGCACTCTTTTAAACTCTTTTTTCTAATGACGTCACCAGAGCGAGAGTGTCTCTGAGGGCCAATGTATTACAGACATCTCCGAGACCGACAGGGAATAACGTTACAGTACTATGGTCATTTACATTGTTTGGAAAGATTGCTAAGTAGCGGACTGGTAACTGCCTTTAGTTCAGTCAGCCGGATGCCAGGAGCCAAACCCTGCAAGAAAACCACTGTCATGCTTTCCCTGTTAAACTGGTACCATTGGTCTCAGAAATTGTGTTTGGTCCAGAGTCCGGCTAGGTTCCTCCCTAGCTGCCTGTTTATTACGGAATACGCATAAGAAGCAAGCCGCTTTATTTTATTTATGGGGGTTTTACAACACATCACATCATAGCATTATTCTGCTCTTAATGGGGACACATGATGTCGACAAAGCAGTGCATGACAACCTAACAGCTGTCACAGCACAAATTGAGAGTCTCTCTGGCATTATGAATGAGTCATCAACTAACTACATTATATAAGGACAAAGCAAAAAGCAATGCACCAACCTAAACACAACCTAGATTCATCAGTGGATTCCAAACTTCCTCACTCTGTTACATGTCTTTATAATACAATTCAGAAGCAGTGTTGAAGGTGGGATGATTTAATGTCTGATAAGACTCTCTTCAACTACGTTTTCAGAGGCCCGTGTTTTATTGCAAGTGACCAAAATCATGTATATTCTCATGTGTGGTACCAGTATGACGCCTTTGTACACAAGATTTTATTGTCTTGTGGATGATCTATTGTCAGAAATGGAATATAGTTTTCATTAGTGTATTATCACCTGAAAATAAAAGTAATTGTTTTCGCTACCTTAGAATGAGACATTTTTATCTACAGAGGGAGCGGGTCCTCTACAGAGGCAGCCATGTTGAACTGCCATGTTTCTACAGTACCCAAGAACGGACAAAGTAAACACTGACTCTAGATTGAGCCTTTCGTGTTTTTTGTCTGTATTCACCACTAGATGCTCCTAAATCCTACACACTGGTTCTTTAAAACAAATTTGCTACAGTTTAAATCCCATAAAAACAAAATCAAGCACCATCTTTGAAATCAGTTGGGGTTATGCTAAGGAATACTATAGTTGTACAATTAGTGGAAAAGAAAAGGCTGTCAGATGGTATATTTTTTTGAGAGGGGCCTTTTTTATGTGGCTAGAATCTGTGTTTCTGCAGCCCCTGTCCACAGAGGTGCATTGCTCTTCTTCCCTGCTGGGACTGTCTGCTTCTCCAAACTGGGAGCGCAAAGACCTCTGTCGATGTAGGTAATAATAATAGATTTGGCAACTGACAGCTGTGACTGAAAAGGATATAAGTACCATCCAGTTTTAATCCATATTTTAGACCCGCCCACAATCCATATTTAAGTCATCAAAAGAAACAGTTTTGCAATATGAATGCCAAGAAACTACTTTATTCTGTATAAATTCCTTTAAAATGCCATATAAAAAAAGATTTTGCCATGAATTTTGCCTCCTACTGTTTTGGAGACTGTCCTGAGAACTTCAGCGGGAAATTGCCCGATATGACAGGGTTGTCAGCTAATAAAGCCCTCTCTCATCTCTCAGTTTGTACATCGTAGATTCCTCTCCTCGCACCTTGAGTTGGAGGAGGTGAGAAAGAGATACGAGGAGAGAGGAGTCAAGGTATTTAAGGAAATTAGACATCCTTGCTTCAGAGCCATCATTTTAATGCAACGTCAATTAAATATGATGCGTGGCACAGCTGCACCATCTGTCCATTTTTTTTCATATTGTTTTCCGCTGTATTTTATCATTCCTTCCTTTAAACTTTGAATTCAGTTCATGTGGCTTTTTGTGGCATGACAAGAATGTCCAGATGGTATACATTTGTGTATTGATTCACACACACACACACAAACACACACACACACTCACAGACACATATGTATATATAAGCCTGATCAGCCACCATCGGTAATCAAAACAAATTATTAAACCATTAATCAAACTAATATCCCCTTTATGACGACAGTCTTCTTGTAAATTGTTATCAATATAATGCATAGAGAGTGGAGTGGAGAAGACTGTAGGAATAAGAGGTGTTTTGAAATATAAGATTTCTCACAAAAATGAGGTGGATCAAATATAATAATAATACATTTTATTTTAAAAGAGCGCTTTTCCTGAATAAACTCAAAGACCACTGTACCAATACTAATAAAAGAAGAATACAAGAACATCAATAGTAAAAAAAAACACAATGAAAACAGTACTTACCATATGTTAAAAACACCATTAGACTCAGATTTTAAAAGCTATTTTCGAAAAGGTGTGTTTTTGTCAGTGATTTGAATGTTCTGGAGGGTCAGTACAATCACGGATGCCCTTTGGGGAGAGAGTTTTTCCAGAGGTGAGGGGCGCGGCAGCCCTACCAAGAGAACGCTCTGCTCGCCCAGGCGTTCGGTGGCTGGGTCCGGGGGGTGGTGGAGTCAGAAAGGTTTGCGTCGGATGAGCGGCACAGGCTGGCGGGATTGGATTCGTGGGCGATTGTGAAGCAGGTCAGTGAGGTAGGAAGGAGCCCTATTATGCCGAGGGCTTGTGACCGCCATGAGACCCGGGCGCACCTCTCGCTCGCGCACTCGCGCGCACCTGGGAACGGCCCAGTGGAAGGTTCTGGAGGACGGGAGTGATGTGATCAACGGGTGGCACGGGGGTGTCCGGGGTGAGCAAACGTGCAGCGGCAGTTTTGGATGTAACTCGTAGCTTTATGTCTCTTCTTCGATGGTGGCGCATACCCCCCCCGAGGATCGCTGTTGCAGTAGTCGATTCTGGAGCCCTCGATGCCAACAGAGACAAGACAGAACGAGCGCGCTCTCCGCCCAGCGCAACCGAACGGCAGCAGTCGACCTCCGGGCCGGACCCGACCGCGCAAAATGTTCCTCTGAGATGAAAGACACGGCCCAGATCTAGTGATATTGGTTTATGTGATCGTTCAACAGGAGAGCGCGTTATTTGCTCGACGATGACCTCCGAAGCGTTGCCCGCCTGCCTGGGGCCGCGGACTATGGAGACATGGGTCGGTAGTTGCTCAACCCCTGGTCGAGGTGGAACACCTCCGTCTCCTGTTCTTTGGTGAGGATTTGGCGACCGATAAATGCGATATACAGCCGTCTCGATTTGTCACCAGTTGAGTCTTTGAGGAACCGTTGTGTCGCCATCCAGCAGATTCCTGATGTCGCGCTGAGCGCAGTTGGAGAGAGCTGCCACGTAACGCCTGGACCCCGGGTGAACTAGCGACTTTTCCTCGTAGCCACGACTATCCAAAGCTGGACCGTCCACTCACCAGCATAACACTGGAACAGCCCTGGACGACCTCGCGTCGCGCGTCACTTCATTCGGGCCGCGCGCCGCCCCCCCGCGCCCGCCAGCTCGGTCAAACGTCAATGACAGCCCGGCAGACGGACCAAGCACCGAACCCTGGGGGACACGCTCTGGGACCACGCGGCGCACCAAACCTCGGACCGAGGGTGCAGCTTGTCTCGCATCATCGCCGCATACCCTTGTCTGTCCGCGCTCCTGCTGAGCGCTCACCACCCCGCATTCCTCGCCCACCCCAGGCAGACGCTGCACGTCGCGCAGCTCGATACGCTCGAGCGGCAGACCTCAACGGCCGCGGCCGACCGGAAGAATCCGGTCACTGCGTCTGATTGGTGCTTCCACACGGCGGCTGAGGTCACGCCGCGCACTCCGCCGGGAGGTGACCAGAGTCACCAACTAACATTTGATGATATACACCAATAACACTGTCAATACACCATCTATTATGTGTGTGTTGGTAGGTTTTTAGCCATTAGGAAAAGTAACTACCTGCATCAAGGTGAAATGTCATTAAGGAATGCAGTTAGAATAGCGCTTTATGAGGCACTATACAAACAGGGAAGGGCAGAAAGTTTGATTGGACATCTTAAATAACTAATACATCTTATGAACACATTTGGAGAATGCTCCCACCAAGGTTCATATATTCCAGCTGTGTGTCGTTTCTCTTTAATACATCAAAAAAGTTGAAAAGATAGAAAAGACAAAGATACACTTGTGCAATCCTCCAGCAAGCCTCCTCTCTCCTCCAGATGCATTTTAGGAATTGAGATGCCCTTCAAGATGGTGTACTGAGATTGATTTCTGGGTAACAGCTAGGAGAACGGAGAGGAGATGAGGTGGTACAAAACAGAGAAATGAGAAGAGCCCCATGTATTCACTCTTTTGTTTGTGTTGACTTTAATTTTAATAAATTACTTGCTTTATGTAAAATCTCTTGCATGGACTCCCTACTTGTCATATTCCCACTGCCAGTTTGTGACAACTCACGGTACATGAGCATTAAATCTTAATTAAATCGACAATACTAATAACAGCACATAAGATTGGGGTTGTGGATGATAACAGAAGAAGCTACTCTATAACCTAATACTCTTTTACTCTGTTCAACCATTCATTGGATGGATCCATCAGCTCCACCAGTGCATAGGCTGGACCTGAACACCCACTCTGATGACCTTCATTGTATGCCCTCCTGTGTCAACCACTCTCCACAGAATGATTGTGTGGAATTTATTAAAACTTCATTAAAATCCAGGTAGTGTGAGTGAATTTCGTTTAATTAGCACACTCACCAGAGAGTCCTTCACCTCTTTGCCTCTTGCACTTGATTCCAGCTGGTGTAACACTCACCGTGTGATGCTTCATACCAGTTTAGTTTACATGCATTGGTGAAGTGGCCCAAAAAAGAACACAGGACTTGCACCCAGAAGATCAATCATCATGGTCGACTTGAAATCAAAAGTCAAAGTTGACTTTTTAAAAAGTTACATATGTTAGTAAGTGTATGTAACTTAAGTAAGTTACATAAGGTACGTTGCGTAGCTTACATTCTTTTTGTAAACTTTACCAAGTAGTTTCTGTGCGTAAGAATAACCAACCAACCATTTTGAACTGGGCCACTGACCAAGCAACAGTATTTGACAAGCTGGGAGTGAGCCTAGGCTGGACAAGCATGGGTTCTGTCAATGCAAAAGCGCAGGTATAAGCCAGATTTTGGGCTTGAGGAGAACCTAATTTTGCCTTACAAAGTCACAAAATGCTGCTAAATCCACAAACTACACTTTTCATTTTAAACCTGGAGGGTCTAATTTAGAGCACAGTTTAAGAACATCCGGAATCTTAAAGTGAAGCAGCCTCTCTTATAGCTGATCTTGGCATGTGAAGAAGTGTTCCATCAGTAACAGCAGATTGCACTTTGTCTCAAGTCTGATATCACTCAAAAGATCAACCCTCTCCATCAGACTTAGTCATCACAGCGCTCACTCCAGGACTTTAAAGGCAATTAGAAAGAACTGCCATTAGTGGGATAGATTAACTTTCCAAAATGTGGACTCAGAAGGCACCATTTAATCAAGCAGGAAATGACCTGATTAAAAAAAAAATCACAGAGCAGGTAGAGGGCAAAACATTTTCGTTCCACCCATGAGTCATGCTAATGTGCAGAGAATTAAAGTGAATCATGCCCTGAAGAAATGTGAAGTGAGGAAGGTCAGGTGAATACCAGACTGAATGGAGAAAAGCCCATCACAATCCCCAGAAGCCCTTTCAGCACAATGGGTTTCAGACAGGAAGGCGAAGGAGAAGAATTTCGCTCTGTTACAAAGGATGATTAAGTAAAAAAACAGCTGACCTTTCTCTCAGCGTGAAATGTTACACTGCCCCTTACAGTGCACAGAGTCCTCCACCAAACAGCAATCAGATATGAATGAATCATAAACTTTTTCTTTCTTTTTTTTTCACTTCAGCCCTCTTTATTCCCTCTGGCAAATGTTTCTGTAAGCTTTCATAGGTGTTTCATAGGTGTTGTAACAGCCTCTCCAGCAGCAGTGATGTGACTGGAATCAGAGCTGATAAGCTGTTCCAGTAGCTAGGGGACTGTCTGTAGGCTGCTGCACCAACCAGCCTGACACATTATTTAGCCAGCAGCTGAGAGGGAGACACATCTCCCAGTGCTCTGAGCCAGCAAAATAAGACATTTTAACCTTGCATTACCTTGCATTAGAGAACCATAAAGGTATTCAGACTCCTGATGCGAGGGATCTTGGCTATTCAGGAGCAGACACTGAGAGCAAGCTGTTATGGTTTGGCCTGGAGGATCCTGTAGGGGACTACAGGTGATATCAGGAGAATAGGCACCGAAGCCGTTAGCTTCCACATTACAATTCACTGTCAAAGTTTCCTATTCTTAAGAGCCAACAAAGTGTCTGAGCCAACAAATCTGTGTGCTCCCACAAGGCTTCTTTAAAGGTGGTGCTCTACATTGTTCCACATCCAAAGTCTGTTAGAGCTTGTGATTTCTTACTGTGGAGCATACACAGAATATGTGATTGTTGTATTTAGAACTGAAGTGAATAGTTTTGTCGGAAATATAAAGTGGATTGATTATATTCCACATGATTAGGGTTAGGGTTACAAGAGGCCCATATATATAAGCTGAGCCACTGTCACCCAACTGCAAAAGCCCTGATATACTTCAAAGGAGACAAAGACAGCGCACAGTCAGAAGGTCCTCCAAGAAAAACATAAGCATTAGCTCAACACAGCTTATGTTTATGACTCTTTTCTGTCAAGTAATGTGGTGTTGTTATAAAGCAACATAACCTCTATCTCCTCAGACAGAGATGCATCGCTTCAAAAGCGCTTGGCAAAGTGCATCGGGCAAAACAGTTGATGGGCCTGTGGAGAGGGGCTGTATGCACAACCTGGTGATCAAAATATGATAAATGGGGAAAGAATGGATATAAGAAGATGTCAAGCTCTTCTCATTGCTTTCTCTCTTGAAGACAAGTAATCTACATGAAAGTAACACAACCTGAGCTATGAATTTCCCTTTTCCCTCTCACATAGGCTACTACTAGGTTCATTTCTGAACCTCAAAAAAGGAGTTATCATTATGCAAACCTAATATCTTACCTACTTTAACAAGGTAGTTTATTATACAGTAATGTTTGTAGTCAAGGAGAGATTACACATTTGTCACTAGTTGGAAAGACATGAACACAGTACTTAAATTACACTGGATGTCTAGAAACTGTACATGGACATTTTCCACACATGCACCCAATCATTCTTTTCACATCTATTTGGAGGTATAAGTTTTAAATATGCCAGGACATGCAAAAATAGTAAACAAATGCACATTTTCAAACTTCTCTGCTTCTGTAATATTCTGCTAAAGCAGGATGTAAACATAAAGTAAGGCCGCCCTTGCATCCTTGCGGTAAACATTGGGTACATTTGAGATAATAACCAGTAACATGTATCTGAAACTCATACATACTTTCTGAGATAACTTGTAAATATTAGACAAGCAATCTCAAAAAAGAGAAAACCCTTGTTAACATTTGATAATGTGCCACTTGCTGGACAATAATGGTGAATGTTACATAGTCAGTTTGGGTGTGGCTGTGGCTCAGGAGGTTGAGTGGGTTGTCCATTACCAGCACAGTTTATGGCTACTGTAGAAACATGGCGGTTAAACACGATTTGCCTCATGTTGCCTCTTTGCCAGGTCGTCGGTTCTCAATTGATTTATCTAGTTAATAAAGGTCAAATTGAAAAAAAGTGTCAGTAAGTAAAACACTTAAACAATGAAAAATAATGCGGAACAGTGACGGAACAGACATACTGCACACACATGAACACTGAAGATGTACATAAAAATGTTAAAGGTCGGTCTCTTGACAGCATTAATCCTGTGGACTAGAGCAATGTTCTCTCCTCTTTCATCCATCACTAACTTCCTCTAATTTGTTCCCTCTCATTTCCACAGAGAGCCAGGCAGAGGCAACTGAACGCTGAGGCACTCGAGTATTTCAACCACATTTAAAATATTTCAGATTCTTGCTCACTGCTATGCTTTGGAGTTTAAGCTGCACTGTCCAAAGGGTGTTTCAAAGATGAAAAGCAGGGAAGAGAAGATATACTGTATGCTAAAACTCTCTTCACCTAATGAAGGCAGTGCAGAGAGGAACAGGTCGAGAGTATTTCATTGTGTTGGGCTGTGTTGGGTTATTTAGCAATACTGCCATTGGCAAAGTTTCACTAACAAAGTCTGGATGAATGAATTGGATCACAATCGATATTGTGAACATGGATGTTATTCTGACCGTAATCACAAGTTAGCTTTGAAGAGAAAATAATGTTAATGCTATCATGGAGGAAAAGTGTTAATCTGCAATCATATGGTTATAAATAAATTACTTATTTGTTTGAATCTGAAGAAATCTGAATCTGAAGTGAAATTTTCTCCTTAACAGCCAGGAAGGAGTGTTAAGTTTGAATGAGGATTTCATGGACATCCATTATGGACATCGTTATCCATTGTGTTGGGTTGTGTGGGATTCTTTGGCAATATAGTCATTACTACCGTGTTCACACTAACCTCCATAAACACTTATCTGCATATGAATGCAGAATCTGTAGGCAAGGGACCAAGATTTTGACATTGGAAGCGTTCTGGTTTCTGTTCCGTAATCACGTCTGAGTGAGCTTTGATTGCATTCCGGTAAAGAGGAGAGCAAAAAAGCCAGATTTGCGAAAATGCAACGTCTGTACCCATTGGCTCTCATCTGATGAAAATGTAGCGTTTATTATCTTTTTGTTATGTATCTGCATTGAAGTATTATTTTTTGGGGCTTTTATTGCCTTTATGATAGAGATAGAAAAGTGGGACAGAGAGAGGGGACGACACACAGCAAAGGGCCGCAGGTTGGACTCAAACCATGGGCCGCTGCAGCAAGGACTCAGCCCTTGTACATGGGTCGCCAGCTCTACCCACTGAGCTAACCTGGCGCCCATGTATCTGCATTGAAATGGAGATATCTGTTTATAGAGATAGACAGGTCAGGTATAGAGAGAGAGAAGTTTGGCCACACTGTCAGAAATTCCTCAACATCCAAACTAGAAATAAGTGAGACAATCTCATCCCTAAAAGCACAACCAAAAATGAAAACTTTATCTACTCCGACTTGGAACCTGCATGGAAAACAGACTTCATCCAATAACTGACAAATTTGAAAACCTCCTACAGTAAGGAGCAAGGGACACAAGCTAAAAGGGACAACATTTGGCATCAACTACCAATTCTACAAACGAACGATGTGAGATACAGTGTCCCATTGTTAACCGAAACAAAGAAGATAGATGGTAAACAGACTGTACACTGAAAGACAGCTATTCCGGGACTCCATCACCACATCCTGTCTCTTCTAAAGGGATTAAAATATAAAAATAATACCGTTAAATTAAAACAATAAGAAAAAAAGAAGAACATTTTTTTTTCTTGCTGTGGACATTTTGCAAACTTAACCGCATATACTTTACAAGCATTTACCCTCTCTATCCCCTCACCACACACATACACAGTTACACTTGTTTGCTGTTGTGCTTGTTGCTTGTCTTTCTCAGTTTGTTGCTTGTCTTGAGGTCCATCACAGAGGAATACACACTCGACTTTTGGAGTACAACTGTAGGGAAACCTTAGCTTTCCCCAAAAAATCACTGAAAAAAATAAGTCACTTCACCAGCTACCTATAGTGCTGTCAGTATCACACTGCTGACTCAGTACCCACATATTGGTATTCACTGTAGGCTCATTAGGCTGTCACTGTCCTGAGATCAGTGGGGAAGCTTATCTACATCACTGTGTGCACTCACTTTTGCCGTTATTTTCTGTAGTGTAAAATTAGTAAACTGAATTTGTTCATTAAATTGGGAAATTATGGATGGACTTGTTTTCAAATGTTCATACGGATATTTTTTTTATACAACAACCGGCCAATTGTGCTGCTTTGTTTAAATAAATGTTTAATAATCGGGATTTGGACTTTAATAATAATAATAATAATACATTTTATTTAAAGGCGCCTCTCTGGGCACTCGAGGACACCGTACAA
>NW_023340257.1:466414-479214 GCF_004916995.1 Morone saxatilis | reverse complement strand
ACTTTCAATTAAGTAGATGCCATTTCCTGTATTCTAGTGCATTTTTACACATATTAGCACCAGATAATCCAAACTGGTTCTGTGAGATATAGTTTCTGGCTCAATATAGATCAACAAAGATCAAACAAAAAAAACATTTTAACATTAATAGAAGGGAAAATATAAAAGAAAAGCTGGAAAAACTGATCCTCAAAGCCATTCTAAAACTTTAATATGCTAATTAAGCGTCTGGTTTCAATGACCGTGTACTTGTATAGCGCCTTTCTAGTCTTCTCACCTTTCTAGTCTTCAAAGCGCTTTTACACTACATGCCACATTCACCCTTTCACACACATTCACACAGTGATGGCAAAGTCCATTGAACAGAAACTAATGCATTCATACACATTCACACACAATTTGGGGTTCAGTATCTTGCTCAAGGATACTTCGGTGGCAGGAGGAGCCGGGGATCGAACCAACAACCTTCCGAATGGGGGGACGACCCGCTCTGCCTCTGAGCCACAGCCGCCCTCACTAACCCTAACCACTGATGATGTAGAGGTCTCAAAAACTCATGTATCAAATATGATACACTTGGCTTTACAAAAAATAAAAAAGCTTGCATAGTTACTCTTTTTACCTTAACCACAGAGCCTTGCATGTCCAGAAATTATGTGATGTCATATTTTGAAACTGAGGGCCACTAAACAAGCAGCAGTATTTGACGAGCTGGGACTGAGGACATATTGCATGTAAGAACATCGCATTTCCTGCATAACCTGATTACCCAGAGTATAGTTTCAAGGATGATGGAGAAAGGTGCTCCAACCACCATCAGCTACAAAGGCTAAAGGGGTTTGCTCTCAAACCAAGATCATATATTGATACCTGCCATTTCCAGGAATAAGAATAAGACGAAGACTAAGCTCCAGTTCTGATTGTAGAGAAGACAATAAAAGTAGGGTTGAAAGGGACAGATATAAATTATTCTTACCAACCAAGAGTTATGGATTCAGACAAGCCAAAAAGTTATTTGTGGAGTATCCCAAGAGAGGCTTCTCCTTCTATCCATCTCCTCATTTAAGGTCTCTGTACACTTTGGGCCAAATTACAGCTCTGTGCTGCTCTGCTGCTACCAGAGAAGTGCTCTGTGCAGCCTTGTCTCTCTGTGCTTCTTTAGTTCACTCAGAGATAAACTTACTTCTGCACTGACATGTACAAACACTCTGTGTTCAGTGGAGAATATCAAACAGAACAAGAATGAATGGTAATGACTGTGCTCAAGAATTTTGTATTCGAGTGAAGAAAACACCCCAATGCACACATATCAGCTGAGACTGAGGCAAAAATGCTCTTTTCTCTGCATAGATAACTGTAATTTCAGTTAGCTCACCCGGTAGAACTGGCAACCATGTACCGAGTCCTTGCTGCAGCAGCCCAGGGTGCTGTGTGTCATCTCTCTCTCTTTCTACAGTAGGCCAGAAGGGACAAACCAAAAACTGGCTCTAGATAGGGCTGTTTGCATGTTTCGCACGTTTCACAGCCACCATAGATTCTCCTACACACTTGGAAAGAGAGGGTGTAGCAAGTGAGTTTGAATCTGCAACTAGACCACTAGATGCCACTAAATCCTTCACACTGGACCTTTAAATGCTTCCAGGTCATTTCACTCAGTTCCTCAGCAAAAAAGACTATTGGAACGCAGCCAGAGACTACAAATTGGACAATTGCTGATTGGGGAAGGGGTTTAGCAAAAGACAAACTGTCTAAACAATATTTCAGAAATAAAGACAATCCCTCTCGTTTGGTGTAAAAATGGTTAAAAGAATATTAATGTATTAATTATTAAGAAAGTTGCAAGTATCACCTAGTAGAAGTATCTGTATGGTCACCCTCTGATCTGTATTTTAATTAGGCAGGGCTTCTGCTGGTTGCTGAGTGTGCCAGAGTCAGACCCAAATACTAAGCTGCTGATCAGAGTCACAGGGAGGCTGTGTTCTCGCTGCACAGTGATGACTTCACACTCTAACAAACCCTCACTGACAAATCTCTATATATACTAATCAAGAGCCAACAAATGATTTTAACCTTTGCTAAGGTGAGTCAATATGCATGTAACACTGATGTCATTAATCTCAGTCCAAACCCTGGCAGATGTGTCTTGGTGTATGCACGTCTGCTGGTCCTTTGCCATTAAGGTGTATGAGGGTGTATGAAGGTCCATGGGACAAAAATACTCCACAGGGCCTGGAACACACAGGCACAAACAGATACCCTCCCCCCAGCCCAGTGCTAAATATAGAACTTTTTCCATGAGGTGGCAAAGTCACTTCACAGGAGACACACACACACACACACACACACACACACACACACAGAGGGAGTGAAGAAAAAAAGCCAGTGATACAGTGATCTGGCCACAGTTCTATTGGAGTAACACTGAATGCAGGATGGAATAAAAATGAGGCGGTTGCATTTAGAGAGTCACGCAAGGTTAGAATCAGTTTAGAACTCATGCATTCACAGTTAGACAGGCTAAGAATAGTTGATTGGATAAAGCCAGGGTCGCCTGAGGATGACTCCTGGGCCCGGAATTTCAAAACTTTTAACCTTGGTCACAATTATCCAGATTTTGTAATTTACAACGTTAACCACCCAAGTTTTATTTTGAAAGTGTTAAAAAGGTTTATGCTAACTTGACCACGGAGCTTACCCAGCTGCACACACTACCTGGGTATATATATTCTCTCCTACAGTCTACACTGAAGGTGTGAAATTGACGAACTCTGACGACACGCAAAACAACAACCCTTCCACAATAGAAATCAGCTGGCATGGACATAATGTCAGGCTGAACGAATGCAACAAAATGACAATTCAACCAGATTATCAGACTAGGTGCATACAAACTTCAGCAGTATGTAGCAAGGAGAATTATCCAGTGTTTCCTCATTCACTGAATTACATCAAAGCCTTTGAATTGCATTAATTCAGCATGAAGCTCTCGTCTTCACAGTGATAAAAGTGGTGGATCCACAGAGGGACTGCCTGCAGAAAACCCTGTCAGGGCTGGGGAACAGAAGCATTCATTCATTTTCAAATACACAGAGCATTTCCTTAATAATGGCAGACTGGTGACAGAGATTCAAACTGAATCAGGGAATCAAACTGAAGGAAGAACAAAGTAATGGGTGCTGTAATTGGACAAAGAATAACACAAATACTGATTGGTGGGTGTGAAAATCTTTTCAACTGTGGACATCCTCCCAAAGCAAAGGTAATGCTCCGACAAAATATTCAAACATAGATAGAGACTTACTGAATAAGTCATGAGGCTGTCAACCACTCTGCTCCTTGCCTACTGTCAGTAGACTGCCTGCACCTCTGTAAAATCTGCACCTTGTTTTACCCATAAACACTGACAGTGAAACAGGCAGAGAGCGAAAGCAGAAAATCCCCGGTAAGCACGGGAGGAAAGTCTTAATACACTGCTGGGATGATGGGTATCATGACTAACGGAGGGTGGAGAAAAAAATGGGGTTGCCCGTCTATTTATTATGAGCCAAAGCAAAAGGAGCTGACAGAGGCAATCTGAATGCATTTTTGTTTAATGTTAATAGATCAGCAACAGATGACAGTGGGATCAGACAGGGATCAGCCCGGGCCATTTCTCTCCTGCCTTGGCTTAAATGTGACTTAAGGCCTCATTGTGCTTCAAATTAAGTGCTTGTCAGGTCATCTAAAAGCACCTGAAACCCCATTACCAATGGTGAAATTGGAAATTCCAAAACACACTTTATGCAGTGATTGGCCAGGTGTGCTAAAGTGTAAAAGTAGGCAGGTTTTAAACTTCTCTCACAAGCCTCCTTTCATTTTTTACACAACTACGTCTGTTAGTTTTCATGTGTAGAACCAAGTGCAACACCATGAATGCATTCGAGAAATGACTGTCCATTCATATCAACATTTGGACAATTTTTTTATGTCCCTGTGCCGGCTACAGCCGTAGAATTATGTTTCCATACGACCTTGACAAACACATTTTTGGGTCATATCCGTCAATGCCGTTATTATGACAAAATTGACACAAATGTTTAATTATGAAATGATGAAATTTTTTACCCAAAAGGTCAACTTCGCTGCGACATCATATTCATTATTCAACACCATACCTCTGGAACAGAAGGAGAGATTGTTACCTTATTCCACAGGGGGTCGGACACTGAATTGGTGACACTTTTGACTTAAAGGTCAAAGGTCACTGTAACATCAAAATAGGCTTCTAACCATAAATTAATTAATAATTAAAAATAATAATTATACTAATTAATCATCAGAATAATGTGACAGCAAACAACGATTTGGAGCGCGCCAAGCAAATCATACTCCTGTGAGTCAGTGAGTTTCACTTACAGCTCATTGAGAGGCTGCAAGGAGAAAACAAAAGCACCACATTTAGTATACCTATACTCTACAGTCTATCTTTACATAGTGATCGAGTACACGGGTGATGTATATTCAAGTCTTCACTACATATCTCATGCGAGTCTGGTCAGATGTGGATGTAAAATACAACTGGACAACAACTTGCCGGTAATTATATATTTTTTCTGGAGCATTCGACCATATCCCACAACCATTTTCAGCTAACGGAGTCATCAAGTGACAAATATAGAACCTTGATCACATGATAACAAGTGGTCCTATTTGGGGGGTTTGGAGGTTGTGATCACCACCCCTAATCTGACCACCTGTTCCATTCTCTGAAGAATACCATTAGATACTGTGTACCAGTCCAGATAACGCAAGTAGGTGAACCTTGAGTTTAATCTATCTAATGACATGTATGTGATCCAAGAATGAATCACCAACCCGTTGTCATCAGATAGGGGCATTCACATTTTTTGTCTGTTTCTGGACCACCGTAGTTTCTCCTTCGTGCAAAATGGAGGAAAAAATTAGTAAGCATCTGCAGCTAAATCCTACTCACTGGTCCTTTAAAGCCATCCATTCACCCCATCACCTCCAAGTGCAGACTTGCTATTTAAACTATGTCACCTGATGGGGATGGGTTTCCATGGGAACCCCTATGCGTCTCACAGACACCAAGGGGTGTGACAAAGCTTTGGTATTTGATGACCTAGGATCCAGAATGGGCTGGTATCCCCTGCTGAAGCATATGATCACAGTCTGTTGGTGTGCTGTTAATGTGCTGATAGTGCAGTACCAAGTGGTGCAGGTATAAACACTTTTGAACTAAGATGCTTGAAGTGTACTGAGGCTTCAGCTTCTCTGACAGCAGGCCTCCCTTTCCTGTTGACAAGACAACAGGGCTGGAGAAAGCTTTAGGTACCCATGTGAACCCGGGCCACATGGAATCAATTATGAGCTGTAGGGAGGTTTGGTCAGCATTGTGCTGTTTTTATCGGCACCTCAGTCAGGCAAGTGAGTGGAGGAGTGATGTGGGGGGAAAGCTTGTCTCCACACTCGGACAGACCTGTTATATGCTTTTATTGGCTCTTCTTTTCATAAGAGACTACACTGTAGGGACGGTAAGATTCACTTACTCGCATCGTGGACTCGTAAAAGTCCAAGATGCGATTGCCCCGAAGAAAGTGTGCATCGAATACTATTTGGGATGAAATCAGGATGCATCGTTGCATCTTTGCATACATAAGATCAGTTTTATTTATAAATATTAGCAGAGGCCGTGCATCGCGTCAAAATCACATTGTGTTGAATCAAATCACATTGTGTTGAATCAAATCATGTCGAATCACACTACATCCCAATGGGGTGAATCATATCAGGTCAAATTGGTAGTTGCTTCATATGTATCTCTAATGTATCAAATAGTTGACGATACAACCAATTCACCATTTTTCAGCAGTACTTGGAGTTGCATCCTAATGGCTTCACATCAATTGCACACTGCCTAAGTGCAGATTGGAGGTCACAGGCTGATGAAGCCAGTAGAACTGCATCATGCCAGAGTGTGCAATTCTGAGGTCACCATACCAGACACTGCAGTGTTCCAGGGAGTGAAATATGACCCATTACCAGATTATCATAGTAGTGAGGATACATTTGACACACAAGATGCATATATAACACATATTTACTATGTTTCAGTTAGTAAAGAACCCAGTCTGTAGTGTGGTTCTGAACACTTTAGAGATAAACCACAGAGTTGTAGAGTAACATTAGAACTTTTCTGTATCACGTCTACACTTCATTCACTGTCCATTCTCGCTCTCCAGTCCACATGAACGCTGTCTCTCTCCTCTCTCTGTGTATGTTTAAATCAGTATTTAAAGTAATACTCTGCTAATCACACATTGTATCGTATTGTAAAAAAAATAAAATAACGTCAAGTGTCACTGTGAACTAGCAGTAATAACAGTTAGCTTATGAAATCTCACCATGGGTCTGTCTTGGTGCTGGGGGGTAATGACCATAATTGTCATAGGTTTCACAGTATATCACTATATTTATTATTTTCTTTGTATATACATTATATTATTTTATAGTGGCTTTTTTCTACTGTCAGTACACAGAATATAAAATAATGTCATAATGTCATCATGTACAGTCTAAACTAAAGGCTTTCATTACTAGCTTTTTCTTGGCCCTACAAAATGATACAATATATGAACAAATCAGAATGCTGCATAAACAGAATATAATCAACTTTTAATTCAACTTAAAAGTTAACAAAATATGCCAACTTTAACACTGCTTCCTTTTCATAACAAAATATTTTAAATGAACAATACCTATAACACTATAAACTGACATAAATTTTTTGTATACGTATATATTTAAGTATTTAAAGAGATACTTCTCATATGTTCTGTTCGATCTACAAGTACAAAACAAATAGTTGTGTCATGGTGTTTGTACTGTTAGTAAGAAGGGTACACAGTTAATAGGGCTCCCCTCTCAATACACACTACACAGCTCAATCCGAACGTAATGCTCTTCACACCAAAAACAATATGGCTGCCTATTGAAGTTACAGAAGCAGCTATGTTGATGCATATATATGGCGGTATATGAAAAATTCATATCATACTGGAGGTTCATTTGGTATATCGCCCATCACTAGTTTTTATATTTTTTTATTTTGTTATTTAATGTGTATTTCTTTTTTTCTAATCTGCTGTGTTACACATCTGGAGCTTCTGTAACAAGTGAATTTCCCCAGTGTAGGATCAATAAAGTCTATGTTATCTTATATCATAATAAATAGATAATAAAAAAAAGCAAATCCTTTTTCCCACCACAAATGCTTGAACTACACATACAGCCTGTATCCCAGTAAAATCTGAGTTAGCTGCAGGTGACAGAGGTGCAGATTGCTCAAACCTCAAATATGCCACTCCATGCACTGGCACTATGCTCTCAGGTTTCTTTAACTGTTCATGGCAGAGCACAGCATGGTGCATATATCCCAATGTGATGGAAATGTCACATAAAAATGCAAAAATGCATTGGTACAGAAGACAGCGCCATTCATGACAGCAACCTGAATATTAAATACTTACTAGTTTTTGAGGGCAAGAACTCAACCCAACATGAGGCATGTCACACACCGAATATGTGATCTGTGGATGTGTGGAGTAGCAGCTCAGCGTTACTGGCAACTAGCTGGTGGTGGGGAACCAGGGGCTTTTCCTGATTGCTCCTACAAGGCGGCAGTGTGTTGGTTTAGGAGCTGTGGGAGGATGAGCTGTTTGTCTAAGCTCCAAATGATGGGAAATAAAGTAAGCCTGATAACAAAGTGCACTGTGGGCCTGCCTGCTCAAACACTGCCATACACACTGGCAGGACACTCTCTCTCCGTCTTGCAGTTTTGTGGCTGTGTAAAGATAAAGTGTTATGGTGAGAGAAAGGACTGAAGCAGAACTTGAGACCCAGCTGAATTGTGAGGAAGAAATTGCAACCATTTTGATTGTAACTATTTGAATACAGCTTGACCTTCCAAGCAAGTAGGAGAAAGTATGGTGGCCACAAAACTTGCAAAAAAGCAAAAGGCGCCAGTGTTTGTTTTGTCCGTTCTGGAATACTGTAGAAACATGGCGGTTCAACATGTCGGACTTGCCACTTGGACATGCTCAATCTGTAGATAAAAACACCTCATTCTAAGACAGGGATCTTCAATGTGGTGACCAGGGGCTTGTGAGTTGCCTTTGAAGTGCCCACAGAGCATGTTCTGTAATCACAATCTTGATCTTAAATTTTTTTTCACAACAGTGTACAAATGGGTTCCATGGTGTCAAAACATAAATACACTACTGATATATTTTTAGTAAGTAAATCACTATATTAAGACTAGCCTTTATTACATGCTCTGATTTAAAACCATGCTTTACACCTGCAATTCCAAATCAAATTGTAAAATATGTTATTCTATTAAAACCATCAGTTTAACATGGATGTTGGTCAAGTATACAGAGTATCCCTCTAAATAATTTTCTCCCTTAAGGTGGCCCTTACCTTAAAAAAGGTTTGAGACTTTGAGCATTACTTGAGCCAATTCATCATTCTTTGCTACTTTTGTGAGTTCACTAAGTAGAAGAGAAAAGCTTAAAGACTCACTGTGAACAGTCAGAGAACGGACGGGATTGAAATATAGAACAGAATCTTTCCTTCCTTTGATACACACATTAAGAATGTTCTCCTTCCTCATTCCGCTCTCCATCCACACGGTTCTCTCCTCCTCCTACTCACTTCCATCCTTTTCTAAAGCGATTTCCGGCTCACAGAGTGAAAGTACTCTTTATAAAGTTGTGTTCTGTCTCTGGGAATTTAGATTCCTGATGGACACTGCTATATTCAAAAACAACCCCTGCTGTCACTGAACACATACAGACTTTGTTCAACTGAGAAAGTGTGCCTGTGTTACCAATTCAGACTCTGCACAGGGAAACCAAACCTCTGGAGTGTACTGAAGCTGGGAGAAACCATGTTATACTTATTTATCGCAGACAGTCCAGCATGATGTGATATTTCCTTAACAAAATGTTGAAGTAATAGTAAAAGAAATAGCAAAATAACATGGACGCACACCGTTGCAGAATACCCAGAACTGGGATTTTATCAGATACCATATTGATAGGGCTGCACCGTAAAAAGATCATATTGCGATTTTATTGACAGATATTGCGAAATTTTGCTATATGATTCATGATTAGTGGGAATTTTGGCATCAAAAATGTCATTTTCATTGTTTAAAACTAAACTATTATCATGATGCTGTGACACTTGTTGGGCTCTGTACCGAACAAACGGCCAGGGAATCTCTTCAGCACTACAGGACTTCATTATAATAATCTATGCATACAGTATCCGTGCCAGATATAAATTAGTTGGCATTTATAATATCATTCAGAGCACTGTAAAAACAGCATTTTACTATGCTACAGGATACTTTAAGCTACAGGATACTTTAATATCAAAACCCATATGTTTTCACTTAAACCTGCAATAAGGGATTTTCGGACATGATGATTGTGATCACAACACTGACATATCATCTCCTCTTAAGTTAATATGCTGAATTTGAAGACGTGACGTTTGTGTCCACTTTATGAATGTCATAATCCAATATTCACTCTCTTCTAGTTCTGTTTTGGTTTCCACCAACACTTGAGGGAAAAATCTGTCTCTTTATTCTGGCTTGAAGCCTTCTTCGCCAACAACAAACCAGGTCTGTTCCGGTTCAAGCAACTGGGTTGCCCAGGGTTCAAATTCGACCCTTTACTGCGTGTCATCTCCTCTTCTCTCTCCCCCTTTTCCTATCACTATCGATTAAAGACGATAAAAGAACCGTTCAGAACATTTGTTTTGGTGCATTATGCAGTGCCCTCTCTTAATGACGCATACTATCATCATACATACCTACTACTATGGTTCCACTCAAAACTGCTGGAAAAACATGCTGTTAGCATTAGTTGAATCAGGAAATAAAGGGAAATTAATTGATCCTTCGTACACTTGGTGTTAAAGTCCAAGGCAACTTGCAAGTCTTTTTGATTTTGTCAAGTCAAGTCTAAAATCATCAAATTTGTGACGTCCACACCTCTGCTACGTGTTCACCAGACATTGTGTCAGTGGGTTTTTGGTGTTTTTCCACTGACACCTACTAAACAAGGGGCTAAAACACACATAAAGCTCATTAAAGCTGACGGGGGATGACCATTCTCTGGAGGTTCATCACTACCAGAGATGCTGAACACATTGTTACAGTCTACACATTGTCAAGTGATGTCTTAAGATTCTCAGTCATCCAGGCCATCATTATCCAAGGAGGGTTGAATCGAGGGCAACTGGACTTCAGTTCAGTCCTAACTGAAGACTGAAGGAGCCGCCAGTCAGTTAAAACTGACAAAGTCCTTTGAATGACAGGCTAAACAGCTTGTATCCTGTATATCCTTAATTCAACCCTCTTTGGATCGTCAATTAATATATCGTTATTCTAAAAATATTGATTATAGCTTCTTTAAGTGGGAGTACAGTACCCAGATTAAAGACCAAAGGCCCTAAGACGTGCCCTCAGAGTGAGGGTCATTGGGACATTGCTGTGCTGCACAGTACAACAAACACACCCGCTGTATAGCACAGCAGCATCCTTCTCTAACCAGCTCTCTGAGAGACAACTTCAGGAAGACACTGTTCCAAACACACCAGGCTGCACATTTGTGAGCAAGTGTGTTTGTGTCCCGATGGGTTCAGACAGCTGTGTAAGGCTCGTGTGGAGAGATGGTCTCTGATGTATGTATATGTATATGTGTGTGTGTTTGAAACAGATACTATATTTTTGTATTTGTGAAATTATTAAATAAAACTTTTTCAGTTGTTTAATTAAGATTATGAGGTGCGTTAAACGACACAGGATATGTTTGGGATCAGAGTCATTAAATTGTGTATAATAGTTTTCGTAATTTAGATGATGCTTTGCATTCTTCCGCATGCTGCTGCTGCTGTTTCTTCTTCTGCTTCTTTATTATTATTATTCATTATTTTTTATTATATTTTATTAATATTCATTACTTTATATTATTTTGATTGTATTGTTTTATTATTTTTATTATATTATTATTTTTTATTATTATATTCCTCCTATTATAGTTGTTACTGTTGTTATTGCTGTGAATCTGTCTGTCTTTCTCTACACTATAATTTGGCTATATACAAATAAAATTGAATTGATTTGAATTAAGAGAGCCACAAACGTACAGTCAAGTATGCAAAACAAACCCCACACTCAGACCTTGCAAGAGGCCATATTTTATTATATATATATAATATTTAAAACATTTATTAATTGAATTTACATTAAATGTGCTGTATCATTATTTGGATATAAAATGACCTATCCCGGAATATGAGATTTCTATAATACTACTAGTACTGTCCTACCTAGAGTGGCCTCTACCTCTCCGTCAGATCACACAGCTAAAATACAGTAGCTGTTAGTTGGTTATGCAAACTCTGCAGGACCAAAAGGCAGTTACCCACATACTGTAAGGCTTTTATTTGCTTCAAATCACTGAACTCAATCTGCCTTCATTTGAAACAAATGTCTATATGGAACAGGCCTTTAATTACTTTCTTACTTTAATTTAAACAAGTGTGAATATTACTTGTATAAAAATTGCTCCTGGTTTCTGTAAAAAGAACAGAACAATTGAATTGTGGAGAATATAACTGATCCGTATTGACAAATTTTTAAACATTTATATTTGTGTAAGTGATCCAAGCATCTTAGAACTCACTCAAGCTGGCGACCCAATGGGCTTTAAGAGGTTTTATACATCCAGAGAACTTTTATGAAATCAGGCTTCTAATTGAGACCTGCTTTTATTTGTCAAAACACAGTCACACCAGGCTAATAAAAGGGCCCTGCATCTAATTGGGACCTGGCTTTAAATTGAATTGAATTAAAATTTTAAGTTTTACAGTACATCAACAGTTGTATGAGAGACCCTCAAATGACTTCAGTCAGAATCATCCTTCAATTTAATTAGTAAGGTGTAGTAATTTGGAATGTTTGCCCACTACAAAAATGGGATTTTAGATCATTACATGCGACTAAAGAAAGAAAATGTTTCTAATTATCTGCAGCTAAATGTTTCCTGAGTAACACAAAGACAGACAGAGACAGAGGCAGTAAAACACTGAGAATGGAGCAAAAGGCTGGGAGACAGCACCACAGCAACCCAGACCCATAACCCCAACCCACCGTGGGGACTTGACATTTACTCCTAGGAGCCCCAGGGCTGAGGGTAAAACCTATTGTTGCCAACAGTCAATCTCCATCCCCTCCTCTCGAGGCTTCGGACTTTAATTGCTTTTGTTGTCTTTGATGGAGGCAGAGAGAGAGAGCAGAGCGAGCAGCAGTAAAATGCTGCTGATCCTCACTCCGTCTCCTAGCCTCCTCTAACTGAGACTCATTATAGAGCCCTTGAGTCTTCGCTGGGCTTTAAGAGGACTAAAAACTGGCAAGCCAAACAAAGCCACACGAGTGTCGAATTAAGCCATTAAAGGACAATCGGAGACATTTGCTATTTGGAGAGAACAGATAAAATCCCCCTCCAGTCAGAAATCAGCGTTTCTTCTTTTTCCTACAGTGTGCAGTATGAATGCTGTATGTGCAGAGTTTGACACTAGAAGGACGTTTTCACATTTATCCGCTGAAATGTTCAATGTGCTCACTTTAAATCAGATTTTAAGGGGCGGGGCCTACCGGCATGATTTGTGACATCACAAATAGTTTGGAAGTCAGTCCTGGTCCAGTATGCAACTTGCACAGT
>NW_023340257.1:460624-466314 GCF_004916995.1 Morone saxatilis | reverse complement strand
TATATCTCCATTAGCCAATGGGCAAAAGAAAATACTAAAATAAAATGCTAATATATATTCTACAGACCTTCAATACATTTGTGTGTGCCGGTACATTACCTTCAGTACAATTTACAAACCTTTTACATGTTTAAACCTGTTCATGCAGCAAGAGGCGGGCTGTGGTGCAGAGAGAAAGCGGGTCGTCCCCTAATCAGAAGGTTGTTGGTTCCGGCTCATCCTGACCATGTCGAAGTGTCCTTGAGCAAGATACTGAACCCCAAATTGCTCCTGTTGCTGTGCATCGTGTGGTGATTGTGTATGAATGTGTTAGTTTCTGTTCGAGGGGACTTTGCTATCACTGAGTGAATGTAGTGTAAAAGTGCTTTGAGTGGTCGGAAGACTAGAAAGGCGCTATACCATTTACCAAAAGACACACTGCTCTGCAGGCATTAATATAGCTCTGAAGGAAACAGCAACGCCAGAATGCACTGTCAATAAGTTCTCTAATGAAAAATTCACACATGCAGCAGACCATCATATTTAACTACACACATTCAACAAGACAGCACTGTGACTTAACTTAGTGCGAGAAAAGAGCTGTCAGACGGAGGCACTCATCCAAGCAGCTGCACCATGAACACACAGGTTCAGGAGAATTAATGGATATTTCTCTCTCCATTCAGATTTGAATTTTCTGTTCTATTTCTGAACTTTTCTTTTCTTTGCAGACTTTGAGAGCAGCTTAATGCCCCATTATGTAACTTTTCTACCTTAGCTTAACAGCTTCAGAATCATTTTGATGCTGCACTGAGTTCTAAAAGAGTGAATGGTACCTCTGTCAGCGAGTGAGCTGTCATTGCTCTCGGCGAGTGAGCGATGTAACCGGGTTCACCAGCTTCTATGGACATGGCTAATGGCTATTAGGTTCAGAGACCTACACTGTAAATCCAAACAAAATATCTTAATAAAAGAAGTAAGCTAACATAACTTAATTCTCCAAAAATATTCTGAGTCACTAATTGCCATAATTGTTGAAGTAATAACTCAGTTGTTTTGACTGCAAAATTAGCCAATGGCAAAAACTGGAATAAAATTATAAATACTTTAAATACTGTACAAATTTAAGTTGACTTTAAATCATGACACAAATGTAAGCCTAAAGGGCTGCAAATTAATTGGCTACCATTTTGATAATTGATTAATTGTTAATAGTTTTTTATCATTGAACTGTATATATATTGTTCCCTAGTTACATGATTGAGGATTGTTGGGTGTCTTTTTGTGTCTCAGATGATTCTCTGTAATCAAAATTAAAACATGAAGAGGTTTAACAGATTTTGTTCAAAGGGCGTGGAATACACCTATGGTTACTCACTCAGAGTTCATCTTTCCTTTAGATCATCCTCAATGGCGGACCTCGATCAATTTTCAGGTCATGGGCCGGAGAATGGTGATGCGAGGACAGTAGAAGGAAGGCACCCAATGACTGAGTGAGACATGAGTGATTATGCTGAACATTAATATGATTTGCTAGGTTAACATTAGGTGATTATATCATCTGAAAAATGCAGCGTACAATATAACAAAACAACTGTCAAAAGCTGATGTTAGCCAGCTGCTGGGTGTGCCAATGAGGATCCAGTCACATAATGTTTTCTAGCAGCAGACCTGTGCTGATGAGACAAAATGATGCAATAACAGTAGCAGCTGGTGAATATGCATGTTGCAATCTGAAACTTGACATGTGTTACTGCTGAGGTCCTCCAACATTTATCATTAATTATTCCTCACACATCTGCAGCTGATTGTGACTGATTGTCTTCCTGACTGCAAAAAAACTCTTCCACTTCATCCACTATGCTGTGATTCATGGCTATACAAATAAAACTGAATTGGCTCTGATTGATTACCATGAAGCAATCATGCAACCTTGTGAGCCTGATCAATCAATCAGCGTCATCAGTTGCGTGGGGCACATCATGATACCAGCTCATTTTCTGTGATCAGCTTAATACAGGAAGTTCTTTTAAATCATTATGATGGTTCTGAATTATAGTAGGATGGTGTAGCAACAGTGTTTCAGTCTCTGGTGATAGCCTTTTTAGAGCCTCATACTCATATTGTAACTAAGGTTGTGTATTGGCAAGAATCTGGTGATGGAATACGTATCACAATACAGGGGATAAGATTCAATATATAGTGATATATTGCCATACACTAAGCAAAGCAATATATTGCAATTTCTTTTTTTAATCTAATTTTTGGAAAACTTTCAGAATATAAATAACACACCCCCTTTATGTGTAAGTAAAAAAAGTTTGACTGTGTTAAGCCAGTGAAGTGGTTGTCAGAACATTGCTCAGAATTTTTATATTGTATAATTTATGCCAATATGGTGCTGTTAATTTACAATTAGAAAGTGATCATGTATGGCCTGATTTTCTGCAGTATTAACAAAAGTCATAGTAAGTATTACAACAAAAAGTGCTGCTAAAAGTGCTTGCCAACCCCTGGCAACGAGTAAAAAAAGTCTGTATTTAGTTCACCTCTTTTTGTTCTGTGGACCCATTATCATACAGCCTCCAGGGTTGACCATTTCCTAGAGATATCAGCACCCCGAGCATCATTGATATTGGTGAGGTGAGCCAAAAGGATACTTAAAAAACAGCACCCACCCCAGCCACAGCCCGTTCATCCTGCTGCCAAGAGGTACTGAAGTATCGGTTCCTGGCAGGCTTCACAACTGTGTTTTTTTTTTTTTTTAATTTACAAGTCACATATTATGTACAACAAATATATATCCAGTGTATCAGAAGGGAATTAAGGTAAAAAAAATAGCCCTACTATCTGATTCATTATGCCTAAACCTAACCAACCAAACCAATAAACACTAGCCAATCAGAAGCAGTTCCAATCAAGTGTTATGCAGGTGTTTAGGGGTGCATACTACACCTACCAGTGGCAGTATCCATTAAAAAGTGAAGGTACTCATTGACAGATCATCATTTCAGGCACTGGATTAATCAAAAAATACTGTCCATCCATCCCCTCTTGTGCTTTGCAGGGTCACAATGGGGGCCCTAATGGATGCCCCTGTGGTAGATAAAACATGACAAAGTGCCCTCCAGGTGTGCCCAGTGGGCAAAACATAAAATGCCCTTGGTGGTGGTTATCCTAACCATGCCTAAGCCATTTCCCCTTAAATGCACGCCGGTACCCTTTTTATTTTTTTCCCCCCCTTACCCCTCAAACAGCCCGAGTCTGCCACAGAGGCGGGGTACATCCTGGACAGGTCACCAGTTCATTACAGGGCTGGCATATAGAGACAAACAACTATTCGTACTCACATTCACACCTAAAAAAAGATCAAACCAGTAATTTAGTAGCTGCCCTAATCCATTTTAAGAAAGCTGCGTCAGTAACTAAAAGAAGCCTCCTTTTCAAAGCTGGAATATAAGAACCTCCAGTAGAGCTCTTTCAGACGGTATTTGGGCTGCTATTTGTTGGCCAGCAGATTGCTGATCTAAATGAGACACAGACAGGAGCGAAAAATGGCCTGGGAGCTCTTAGTGGGCATGGCAGTTGGAGTGAGTGAGTCTGTCTCTCTCTCTCTCTCTCTCTCTCTCTCTCTCTGTAATCCCTCACTGCTTGAGAAAAACTGACTCTAAATTTAGCATCAGATTTATCATGCAGCAGGAAAAAGCTGCAGCAAACTAGACAGCCAGCCAGAGAGAAAGTGAGTCTGCATATATGAGACAGAGAGACAGAGACAGGCAGGAAGAGAGAGAGTGAGAGGTTGGAGAAGGGAGGGGGGGGGTTACAGACAGGGGATGTCTATCAGAAGGGCTGTTCAGGACCAATCAAATGGCTCAGCTCTGAGTGGCAGCCAAGAGTGCAATCCAGTGCAGAGCCAGAGAGCAGCAGCAACGCTTTCCAAAGACAAAGAGCGAGAGACAGACAGAGACAGAAAGAGAAAAAGATAAGTAGTGAGTGAGCTTGGGAGGACACACAGTTTGTCAAGTACTTGTTTTCCACCTTTATGTCTGGTGGACAGGCTTCCGTGGCTGAGTCCCTTGGTCTTTTCTAACAGGTGACTGTGTTGCTAAAAACATCCCACTGCTGACCTGCAGCCGGTGAAAGTTAAAAGACCAAAGGCCAAAAGACCACAGCAGTAAGAAAATCTCTCCTGCCATCCTTGATGGGTTAGTGTATGCAAGCAAAAACACCTCTAGCGTGTAGGAACCGTACACAAAACAACATAACTATAGAACTGGTTTCATGGTGTTTATTTTTGCTTCAGAACGCCTTAAAAAAGGTCCAGTTTGTAGGATTTAGCAGCATTTAACAGTGTAGTTGCAAATTGAAACTCTCTCGCTTCACTCTCTACAACTTCAGGCTTTTTCACACTAGAAGAATGGTTGAGTGCTCAGGACATCAGAAAGGTTGAAAGCAACAATGCCACCAGAGAGGCATTGGTGAAACATTTACTATTTACCCTGTTCTTTCTGGGCCTTTGCTGGGACTTCATCGTTTGGGGATGAATACTTTGTCCGTTACTTACATTTCTTTATGCCATCATATATTTGAAGCCTTCCCTACTATATTTCAAAGAGCTGTCCATTTATTCATCTGTCTGTGGTAGAAACACTGAGCCCCTCTGCTGTGCCATAAAGCTTTCCACTAGATCACACAAAAATGTATTTTATTTTTTGTTTTTATCATGTTATGAGTGATCTTACAATAGTATCCCTTAATGTTAAGGGATTCAATAATGTCATTAAAAGGCATTTGCTTTTCTGAAAAAGGAGAAAACGCAAATAGCATCTCAAATTGAGGAGGTCCTGGGTGAGACAGGTGTTTTATTCATCTTATAACATAAATAGCAGAGGTGTAGCTATATTAATCCACCGCAGTCTCCCATTTACCTTAGAGACAACTATAAAAGATAATGATGGCCGCTATGTCCTCATCTCAGGTTATCTTTACGGGGAACAGATTCTCATAGGTTGCATATATGGCCCAAATTCATATGATTCAAATTCATATGATTCTGCCTTTTTCCCTAAACTCTTATCTGAGGTCTCATTAGTATCGACCCCATATGTTGTATTAGGGGGCGACTTTAATTGTGTGCCTGACCGAAGCGTTGACCAGTCCCCACCTAAGTCTAGCCCAACCTCTCAGAAGAGCCTTAGGCTGAAAGAGTTCTGCCATGATTTAGAGTTGTTTGACACTTGGAGAATAACTAATCCCAGGGGGAGAGATTATACTTTCTTTTCCAATCCCCATCAGACATTTTCCATCAGAGAGTGCTCAATTGGAATATGCTCACTCTCTGACCACTCTCATGTAGGTTTGAGCATCTGCACTCCTTACACTGATCCCTCCTCTCGCCACTGGAGGATGAACCCCTCTCTATTGAGTAGTCCACCATTCATTGACTATATTACTGAACAATGGAATGTTTTTATTGCTGCTAATAAGACTCGAGATGTCAGCCCTTCTCTGCTGTGGGAAACAGCTAAAGCTTATCTTAGGGGGAGCATTATTTCGTACACCACAGCTCAGAAAAGGGCTGCTATGAAAGAACAACTGAGTTTAGAGAATACAATACAACAGCTGGAAGTACAATTTAAAAGGTGCACCTTCTAGAATTTTGTCTAAAAAATTGGAGGCAGCTCATTCAGCCCTTAACCAGCTGCTAACTA
>NW_023340257.1:455580-460524 GCF_004916995.1 Morone saxatilis | reverse complement strand
TATAACTTGTGTTTCTGTTGAAAATCAATAAAAATTTGTTACAAAAACACAATTGTGTATAGGAGTGGCCCAAGACAACTTCCTTGAAGCACTCCATTTTCCACTTCTTTAACATCTGAATAACTTCCGTTAAAGTACACCATTTGCCTTCTGTCGCTCAAGCAGCTTTTAACCATAATAGTGCAGACTGAGAAAATCCATAACATTTTAATTTTTTCCACATTAACTTATGATCAATGATATCAAAAGCAGCAGAAAAATCAAGCAAAACTACTAAACAAATTTTTCTTTTTCCTATTTCCACAAGCCAGTCATCAACCATTTGAGACAAAGGAAGTGGCTGTCGAATGTTTTTCTCTATATGGATGTTGGAAATTAGTGATTAAATTATTAGAAAAATAAGATTGGATCGGCTCATATACAATTCTTTCCATTATCTTACTCAAGATTGGTAATAAACTTATAGGTCGACTATTAGATTCTGAAAACTGCAACTTCTTATTTTTGGTATCTGCACCACTTTTGAAATCTTTCACGCTTTTGGGCATACATTTTCACTGAAACATTGATTAATAATATGCGTGACCATAGGAGCAATCAATTAAGCTATAGGCATTAACAATTTGCTATCAAGACAGTCAACCCCAGGTGGTTTATTTTTGGATGTCATTAACATTGATTCAACTTTAGCAACACTAACTTCCTTGAACTCAAAGTTAAATTTTTTGCCTTGCATAATATGATCTATTAGTATATGTGATAAATCTGTATTCTTAGGCTGGATGGTACTTTTTAACGTATCTATCTTGTTTATAAAATAACTGTTTAGATGATTTGCTATATCTGTAGGTTTAGTATAAAATTCCCCTCCGTTTTCTAAATAAGAAGGGGTGGATTTAGTATTTCCTCTTAATAGGGAGTTCAAAATATTCCATAATTGTTTACTATCTTGTTTAATTTCATTTATTCTATTATCAAAATACCATTTATTTTTCTTATTATTTAATTTAGTTACAAAATTCCTTAATTTGTAATATATTTGCCAATCTGATTCAAAACTAGATAAAATTGCTGTTAATTTAGCTTGATCCCTTTCATCCATCATATATTCTTTTAATTCCTTATCCAACCATGGGGTGTTAACATTCCTAACTGTAAACTTTTTTTAATGGTGCATGACGGTCTACAATTGTGATTAAAATTTCATTGAAAGTCTGAAATGCTCCTTCAGGGTTCTTTTCTAAGAACACCTTTGACCAGTTAGCATTGTTAACATCTTCCTTATATCTGTCCTCATTAAAACCCCAAAATGATCTTTTCCTAATTATTTTTGGACCAGATTTAGGAACTTTTGTTTTCCTTACAATTGCAATGAGATTATGGTCACTACAACCTATTGGCACAGATATGGAGTTAGAGCAAAACTCTGGTGTATTTATAAAAATATAGTCAATACAAGTAGCTACCTGTGTGCCATCATCCTTTTAAAATATTATTGTTGACCTGTGATAATCCACAAATTGCAGATGCACACATTAATTTAATTTTCATTGGAAAACAAAGGGAATTCCAGTCTATGTTTAAGTCTCCCAAAAAATATATTTCATGACTTGTACTACTCACATGATCCAACATGTCACATATTTTATCTAAATACCAACTATTAGCACTTGGGGGTTTATAACAACAACCTATTAATATTGGCTTTAGATGTTTCAAACTAATTTGCAGCCAGAGTACTTCAATTTCTGGTGACATTAAATCCTGCCCAACATTAACAGGTATATGACTTTGAACATAGAAAGCAACCCCTCCTCCATATGCATTCCTATCTTTCCTGAAAACATTATATCCATGTATCATCAGTGATGTATCCTCAAATGTAGAGTCTAAATGTGTCTCGGATACAGCCAATATATGTAGATTATTTTACAAAAGCACATTTTCTACTGAACAGTTAACTTACAGTTAATTTATTACTAATATTACATATGTTTATGTGGGCAATTGACCTTTCTTGGGCAGTTTATGTAACATTTACCAATTATCATTTTTCTTCCTGTTCATTTTGATAAACTCTTTCAAATCTTGGAGCAACACAAATTACGGTTAACAGCAACATCTAAATATATACACACATATATACAAATGTACACATGTACTCTATCTGTGCAATACTAAGCAAGCTGATCTCTTTTTTCAAATTCTTATTTCCTTTCATAAACTCAGCAACTCTGAAACTGTTTCACAATAAATTTAATATTTTGAGAGCTGCATTCTATAACCAGTAGCAAAATTCATTCTCTGGTGTCAACACTGAAAAACAACACAACTTATTTACATAAAATTAAAAGTATTCTATATTTTTCTAAATACATTAAAGTATTGTGAAAGTAGTGTTAACACATTTCCCTTTTCTCAGGCCACTTCCATCATTTTGTCTCAAGCTTTTAGTCTCTATAACTATCATGTCCTCATTATATATGTATTCTTTATCAGTTTGAAGAAGACTATAAAGTCCTGTTAAGTCCATTTTCCTCATGGAGTATATTTGTATTTCTTACCACCTAACTTCTTGGGGATCCTTCGCAGTTCACTCGTTACGCATCTCCTCTCCTCTGTTTAACCTGCTGACAGTGTCGGTTTAATAGCTTGGTTGAAGAAGGTGTCCGCTGTTCCCGGATCTTGGAAATATTTTGTCTCTCCTTTAAAAGTCACGATGAGTGTTGCTGGATGGATCAGACCATGTCTTCCTTCTGCCTGATGTAATTTAATTCTGAGAGCCTTGAACTGTGCTCTTCTTTTGGACACCTCCGCTGTTGAATCCAGAAAGATTTTCACTTACATTCCTCTGAAATGCAGTACTCTCTCTTTCTTTTCTATTTGTAAAATAGTGTCTTTGGCCAAGTATCTCTGCATTCTGACGAGCATCGGTTGATTGATCGGCAGATTTCGTTACAGGCCCCACTCTGAAGATTACCATCTTTGAGTAATTCTTTAAAGAACGATGCCATGAATTCTGTACGACACCCCTTTTCCACATCTTCGTTGAGGCCAAATACTCTGTTTTTTCTTTCAGTTCTTTGTTTTCTTTTTGGAGCGCGTTAAACACTTTCTCCATTTCATTCATCCTCTCTTGCGTGCTAGAAAGCGCCAGGTCCACATCGACCAGTTTGTCCTTACAGTCCTTCAGACCCACTTTTAAGCAATCCAGCTGATGTTGCAGTTTATGAAATGCTTTATTTCTTCTCTCATTATTGAGTTGATTAATGCTGCTTATTAACTCAAGTTAATTTCCACACTCAATGTCGGCCTCCATTCCAGTTCTCCCAGGTGTAACAGGTGAGGCGTTTTTTTTTTTTTTTTTCGGGCATCAGAATTCTTCCTTCACCGGTAATTATGTAATTAATTTGTTACAAAGGATCCTCTTTTGGTTCAAGTTGATAATAACTTTAGGAGTTCAGCATCCTTAGCGTCCTCGCACTCACACGCTCACACATGACGTATCTTTGCTTATAGTGCAGAAACAGAGCATGGAGGGGTTGTGGCAGGACCAAGGCCAGACAAACCTGTCTTCATCTCCTACGCTCCCTGCTTGCACTTAAGTGATCGTAACATTAAGTAAATCATTACCTATTAAATGATGTAGACATAGAGCGAAGCAGGGAGTCTACAGTCTCTGTCTGCTGTCCCTCCTCCCTGAAATTTAAGCTGGTCTCCTAGCTTTTTTTCTGCTCCACCTTATGCCCCACTAATCTCTTTCCTATACTCGTCCCTTAAGTATTTCCACTTTGATGAGCAAAGTTCATCTACAATTAGATAAGTGACAATATGTAAAAGGAAGCAGAACTCAACACTATGTTAATAGAGGCTTGACTACATAGCTGATAACATGCTCACAATGGGTGTTAAAACACTCACCAGCAACATTCAGTGTCCGACCTATCTGCTCCCAGAAATGGGCTTTTCTGTCTTTGTTGTTTTTTCTGTAAACATATAATAAAGCTGAGGATAGACACAGCCAGAACAAGCTACTGCTCCATCGTCTTGGTTACCAGGGTGACGAGTCCCACTTCATGTAATATATGATTGGTTGAGTCTTTCTCCTATCTTTCTTAAAAGATCCAAAATTGTCAACTAGAAGCACTCAGTGCTGCTGCATACGCTCTCTCCTCATTGGGAACAACTGAAAAACCACTGACAAAAAAGCTGTCAGGCCCTAATAAACCCAAATAAAATGCATTTTAATGCTGACAGAAATATAAATGCACTCATTTTGGCAGACCAAAAAACACCCATGAGCCATTAATGCAACCTTTTCCTGACAGCTGATATGTTCATCATAGTTTCCTATATAATTCTGTGAGCCCAAGAATAATTAATTAAATAATACGTACCATCAAATTATGATAGAACCCTCTCTCTTATCTAAAAAAAATAAAAATGCAGCAGAAGAGTGAGGGAGCAACAACTGTTGGTGGTGTGACCTCGTGGCTACGTATTATAGGAGGGAACACCAAGAGAGAACCTACCGTGACGTCACCTATTGGTTTGTGGAGTACCGTACTGAAACTGGGTCTGGCATTGTCTCCATGTTAGCTTTCTGCAGCCAGCAGAGGTGACGTACAGAGAGTTGAGCTCGTAAGCTTAGCTTAGTTTTCACTCGTCTTTAGCAGGAAACAGTGTCAGCTCTCCTGGTCACACACATTCTCATATTACAGATAAACAGTACTAAAATATGTTTCAGAAACTATTTTAGGCAAGAAATAGGCAATGCAGTAAGGAGTAAAGAACCCTGATTCATATTTGATCAGTCCTGCCTAGTTTGACAGTTTGACTTTAGTTTGGTGCGTTGAGCTGGACGGACTCACTGAGAATGTGTAATAAAAAAAAACGTGTAAAAAAAAAAAAACATAAGGCAGCCACACCCTAAAGCATACCCTG
>NW_023340257.1:454995-455557 GCF_004916995.1 Morone saxatilis | reverse complement strand
AACATCATGCTGTATGGAAGAAAACTGAAACTAGAAGTAGGCTGATTTCCCCTTAAGACTCACTACTATCAGACTTTTTTTTCTTTCAGCCAACAGAGCTGCTCCCTGCTGGTCATTAGAGAGAATGCAGGTTTAAGACCTGTCGCGCGACAACGTAACGTCATGGGAGCGCCGTAACTATTTATACTTGCGACGCACCACTCTTTTTTTTTTTTTTTCAGCTGAGCCGTGCAAACAGAAGCTTCCGAGCAAAAGGTGCCTCCTTCTACAGGCATCTGTACGATCAAATTCATGAAGGGAAACAGAGATTCCGAAACACATTCATGGCGGAGAAATCGCCATGAATGTTGGAGAAAGAGGAGGCATAATGCCGGAAAATATTAAGAGAACCTCTGCGACCGATTTGGAAAATCAAAAAAGAGGCGCGCCATTCCGTTTACTCTTTTTTTTCTTCCTTCCTAAGTGCGTAGAAAATAGCAAAGTCAGGGTAGCCATTTTGCTCGTTGCGCCACCACTCTGTTTCAAGGAGAATACTGCAACTAGTGTCCGCGGACCACACAGC
>NW_023340257.1:449129-454895 GCF_004916995.1 Morone saxatilis | reverse complement strand
GCTGACTGCAATGACGGTAATGGTGGTGAAGACAACTCCCATAATCCCTACGCTGCTTTACCACCTCCTCCAGCTTCATCTTTTGTTATTGTTTTAATGTGAGAGACCACCCCGAGTGGCAGAAATTACATATTGTGTGTTTAAAGTCATCACGTGCAGTTTGAAGCCAAGCAGCAAATTGTGCACAAACTGTGTTTGGTTTGTAGCTTTCATTTTAAATTTGATTCATTAGGTTTTTGTAGGGGCCACGGTTAACTTAACAGAAAAAGAAGAACCAGCAAGAAGAACAATTATATAATGGCAGGTATGACCAGCACTGCAGCAAGTTTGATTTTCAGCTCAGGAGCACATCTCTTCTCAACTTCACTGAGTTTGACTTGAAGAGAAAGTAACACACAAGCATCAAAAACTGTTAATAAGCAAGACTATTCCATTCAAAGTATTCTTTTACAATCAAAGTTCTAAGTTTTCGGTGGGTGCAGTTTTTTTTTTTTCCCCATTAGCTGCATCATTACAGTCGACTTTTACCATCTCAGAAATATCTCTATGATCAGAAATCTTCTTAGGAATGGACAAATCCAATTTGCTGGATCAGTATCAGGGCCGATATTGACTTTATTAAGCTGATCGGATGTCAGCCGTGTGTCAGCCAGATGTCTGTTCCACATTAAGTACGGTTTATGAATTGTATATATAACATATATATTTTTACATCATTACAAATTGCAGTCTTTCAGCTAGTAGTTTTATTTACTGGTATTATTGATCCTAATGAGTTGCACACAAAAAAAAAAATTGTGTTTGATCCAGGATGTTGAGGTTGCAGACGTTTGAACGTACTGTGAGGGTAACGCTATATCTTAGTCCAAACAGTTTAAGATTGCAACTAACTGAACACAGCTGGAGTTGACGACCTGGGAATGACGATGGGCTGTGTCAGAAACTACAATCCTCACGAAAAAAGGCTAATACTTAAACCTATGCAGAGCAAAAAAAAAAGATAAGACTATAATAATCGTCTCTCTTTTCATTAAAACTGATTCCCTGTATGTTTACAGGAGCCATTACAGAGACAGAATAAATTTGTAGCTGTCCTTAGCTGTTCCTTTTCTCTTGTTTCTGAATGTAGTCTAGGACATTACTTACAGCCATGTACCACATTCATGGAACAACTGTTCATCATTATTGATTTAGACGACATCAGAGAATGTCATCTGGACAGCTGCTTTCTAAGGAACACACAGTGTTATCTTTGGGTGATACCGCTGTAGGAAAATACTGAAGATGCGACGAATGATTATATTCATTATTGATTAATCTGCATATTGTGTTCTCAATCAATTAGTTCGTAGTTTAGTATATAAAACATTAGAAAATGGTGAAGAATGAAAAACATAGTTTTCCCAGAATTCTTCAAGTCGTTTTTTTCCCAAAACACTGATGACCAATTCTTCAAATTGGAGATGCTGGAACCATCAAATGGGTTGGGTCAGCCAGGGGTGTCTCTCCAGGCTGTTTTGACTGGGGTAGCACAAGTGCTGCACTGGCTTATGCAGGGGTGGCATGAAGTATGTGTCTCAGCTTTCCAGTCATTCCCAATTTATGCAAATAAAACATTTATACCTCTGGCAAAAAAACATGGATTAGCAAACAGTGGGCATGTGTATAAAGGTGAGACTCGTGGGTACTCATAGAACCCATATTCATCCAGATATCTTGAGGTCAGAGGTCAAAGGATCCCTTTGAAAATTGCCATGCCATGCCAGGCCATGTTTTTCCATCAGAGTAGAAACTTTCTGAGTGAAGTGCGGAATTTTAGTGACAGTTTTAGTATCTTTTAAACAACTGAAAATATCAACAGCTTCAATGGGTGAGATGCGATGAAACCCTAGTAACAGATGATACATAATAGTGATCTCAAATTTCAAGACCAGAAAACCCCACACACACACAACACCCACACACACCCACACCTACCCACACACACACACACAAGTTTGCCCTAAAGTAGCGAGTCCACAAGACAAATGCAGATCCCGTTTAACCTTCAGCCATCCTCCACTGTGCTCTGCAAACTCGCAGTTCCTTCACAGCTGCTGGCTGCACAAACTGGCTGTCTGCACTCCTCTTTATCGCTGTGGATGTCCTTGAGTAAATTTCATGTTTATTCAAATTAGAAATGCAAAGGCTTCCCTCCCTGACCACCCAACACAGCTCACACAGGAGACAAGTATTAAACCTTTGCCGCTGTATGTGCACAATGTAGTGAATATAAAAGCTGTGGTGTTTCCAGGCTTCTAAACGTTCACTAATAATGCTGCTCAGACTGCCAGCTTTGACTTAAACAAGTGTATTTCAAGTAGACAAAAACAGCAGAGGGTAGGAAACATGTCCCTTGCTGGTAGTCATCTCTACAGTAACATCTCGTCCTAAAGAGCACGTTGTCTGGCTTTGAGCGCCCAGCCTCTGCCTCTCTGTGACAACAGCTTTTTCTGCACAACAAGAAGCGCTGAATTCAATCACACAGCATCCTTGGCGGAAAAAACAAGTGAATTACTGGATGCATGCACTCATGCAGCACACACATATCTAAACAAACTGTCTCACATCTTTACTGTCACCTGTGTTTCAGCTCAAGGAAGTGGGAGGCACTTCAAAAACTCTACATGTTCTGTCTTAAAAAAAAAAAAATAATAAATATATATATCTAATCAACATGTCTGGAAATGGATACAACTAAAATCACCAGACCAGCTCATTCTGACAGCAATGACAGCTTAAGAAGGAGGAAAGGCTTTTCTTACCTTGGGTTGAGCACGTCTGGGAAAGGCAACTTTAGGGTCAATCTGCAAAAGGGACAGACACAAAGAGAGTGTCTGAATAAAATCACTGAAGTGGGAGATAAAAAGCACTAGTCCAGGGAAATGTTTTTATTATTAATTATTAAAATTTATTTAGGATTTATTGTTGAAGTTGCTGATTGCAACTCCGTGCCTCACCCTCCCCAAGCCTGCAGGAGAAACTACAGTGGCTGCAAAACTTGCTAAAAAATGTGTTTGGTTTGTCCATTCTGGGCTACTGTAGAATGGATGGATGGTAAATGGACCTGTACTTGTATAGCGCCTTTCTAGTCTTCCGACCACTCAGGAACAGAAACTAACATTCATACACATTCACACACCGATGCTGTGCATCAGGAGCAATTTGGGGTTCAGTATCTTGCTCAAGGATACTTCGACACGTGGCAGGAGGAGCCGGGATGGAAACTACAACCTCCATTGGGGGACGACCGCTCTCCCTCTGAGCCACAGCCGCCCACATGGCGGAAACATGGCGGACTCCGTAGAATGGTAAATGGACTGCACTTATATAGTGCTTTTCCGACCAATCAAAGTGCTTTACATTACATGCCACATTCATCCATTCATACACATCGGGATGGCACAACATCAGGAGCCATTTGGGGTATAGTATCTTGCTCAAGGACACTTTGATATGTGATGCAGTGCATCCTGCACTAGTTTACATTGCATACTTACACATGAGGGATTTGCAGAAAATTATGCATGCTACTGTACATGATGGAGAAGACAAAAGCCAATGAGTTCAGTATTACCACATTGGACGACTTGTGTGGCTATGCTGTAAACGAATACAGCAGTTCTTCTTCTGCTGTATTTCTAGTGTAAGGATTATTACTTATATTAATACAGTTTTATTCCTGCTTGATCTGGTTACATCTGTAGCTACTGATGGTAACAGCAGGTATGTTTGACTGAGGTCCCAGAGTTCTGTTTGAAACCAATCTACCTGCCACCCCTAAAAAAGAAATACCTGGCCGTCCCGGCTGCCACCCGGAGATCTGGCAGATCTGCTATGGCCAGATTTTTTTTAATATAAGTGCAGAATCTGTAGGCAAGGGACAAAGATTTTTTTTTGGCTTGGGTTTGTAGTCCGAGTAGTATTGGCCAATCACATTTGAGCGGCCTTTAGTTGCATGCAGGTAAAAACTTTGTGTGGAGAGCAAAAGAGGGGGAACCCATTAACTATTAACTACTGACTATAAGGATTTCGCTTCTTATTAGCTTTTTTAAGAATGTATCTGCATTTAGAAGCAGATATCTGTTTATAGAGATTAACCAAAACGTGTCTTTCCCGTCAGTCTTGGGTATCAACTTGCTAATCAGACTGAAGAAGTAGTCATGGCCTAGATATCTATTTTCCGGATATCCACTAGATACACCAGAAGCCCCAAAACATTGCTAAATCGTCATCAGACTGCTGTTTACAGTGTCGCCACAAACTGTGGGCTGATAGCATTCATCGTCTCACACTGGTTAAATAAAGAAGAAAGTCAATAAATGATCATTTCCCACCAAACCATGATACTCTGCACATGTTATAAATTGTTTTCCACAGGACAGCAATGCACAGTAAAAGGAGTGTGCAGTAAGAGTCTGTCCCATGCTACGGTTCATCTAACAGCTCACTGGGACTTTTCCAGCTTGTGACTGCTTCATAATAAAACTACCTCATGCTTTGCCACTTGAACGCTTTTAACATAAAGCAGCAGCAGTAGGAAATGTTGGGTCCACATTAGCAGTAATTTAATACAGCTCTGACAAAACTGTAGAGAGCCATCAATGAGCAAGGTTACTTCATCCTACTTCCTTGTGTGTAAAGACAATCTGAACCTTGCCCAACAGCAGCACCAAGTATCACTTAAATCTACAATATAGAGAGGTAACTACTAAATGTAAATAGATCAGTGGCTATTGGAGAAAAAAATGCTCACCATAAATAGTATCACTGATGGAGTTACATTTCTTGAAAATCTTAAGGATTAAAACTAAAATAATGCTAAAAATAATCTGATAGAAGGTACAAAATACAGTGTGCAGAACATGCTGACTATGATACTGTGGGTTCACACCATCTGCACTGAGTTTACATGCACTTAAATAACAAGGTTAGTCAGAGAAACCAGGTTATGTGGGTAATCGGAGAACAGGTTTACATGCACTGTAGTACCCTGTGTTAGTTTAAGTGGGACTGGACAGTGCTAGTTAAAATATGAGGATGCCATGCTCCATGTAATGTTTCTCTCCTTTTTTCTGGCCACACTGTTACTTTGCCTGTAACGTGTAAAATCCCATCAAGCATATACAGGGCAGAGAAATCAGCATTCTACAAAAGGAAGCTACATGGGAATTCCCTTCCTGAATAATGGGACTGAATAACATTATGACCACCAGGGTGTCCAGGTGATCATCATGTTATGGCTGATCGGTGTATGTGGAGAGAGGTTTCTCTTAACCACTACCCCGATTACAGAAACTAACTCGTTTACTTGTCAGTTAAAAAAACAGCTTACTGGAGAAAACCAACTGTAACCTGGTTACTTCTAAAACATTAATTTCAATTGGATGGGCATGGATGAGTGAAATCAGTCCAACACAAAGTCAACTGTTACAACAAGTTACTGAAAAGCTTGTGAAATATATTGTAATATTGTGGTTTTAGCTGGCTTACGTTAGTTTGCTTACTAATGTAGACAAATTGCTTGCTAGCTAATACTGTCTGCTTTCATACAGACTGCCGGGGCAGTCTACTGGCAAATTCTGTTTTTATCTTACTTTATCGGCTAGCGTTGTGAGGAGGCTGGTGACGGATAGAGCTATTCAGCATGGCCGGGTTGCAGCTGGCTGGCTAACATTAGCTTGCTTGCTTGCAATCCATAGCAAAATAAGATAATTCCTTTATTTA
>NW_023340257.1:448729-449029 GCF_004916995.1 Morone saxatilis | reverse complement strand
AAACCAAATGTGGGACAATGTGGGGCGTGTGACCAATGCTGACAGGTAATACAAAATCTTAATCTTTATTGCTGATGTCTTTGTTGTAGCTGCATATCCATTTCTTGGTAGTAGTTTCCATAATGTGCCCCCCAAACCTGCATAGATAGACTTTGTGGTGACTTGTGATTTTCCCTGTTGGGTGTAGCGCAAAGATGGTGACACGTTGTCCTACAGTCCCATGATGACAGCCTTCCCTGCATTTTTTCACAGCCATTGGTTAAAACAAGATCTTCTTTTGACTTTTAAAAAACTAGAGCC
>NW_023340257.1:443906-448690 GCF_004916995.1 Morone saxatilis | reverse complement strand
CTCAATATGTGGGATGTGGGACAAAGGATAAAAATGCACTGCAGCTCCACATAAACTGGGATATCTGGTCAACCTAGCTTCCACATTCTTCCTATCCATGCAAATGGGTAGGACAGTGATTTTGGATTAGTTGACAGAGTAGTAAGGTTTTTATAAGATACTGGCAGTGATGATTGTGGATCCTGTAAAAATAACAATACATCGTCCACATAAAGACTGATTATTGTATTGAGTGTTATCTGTTTGGATACTTTTTTTAATGATGGCATTTTGGTGAATTGTTGCAGCTAGTGGTTTGATGTATACGGCAAAAATTGAGGGTGAGAAAAGACATCCTTATATGTTCCCCCTTTGTAATGCAAAGCTCCGGCGCAATAGCCCTTTGGAAATTGATGCAGCTTTTCAGGTTCAAGTGACTATCAGAGTATCACATTTTTTATTGTCAGAAAGCTGCATTACGTTTAATAGTTTGCTAGTGTTACAAGTGATAAATTAATGTCTGCCTTTAATGAAACTGGTCTCGTATGTATGAAGAATGGCATAACTGTTTCAACTCTTTTGGGGCCTGTCGGTCTCATGAGCCAGAGTGGTTGTCCACTAATCTGGAAGGTTTTGTTCGATCCCCGCTCCTCTTGCCACTGTACGAAGGATCCTTTACGCAAGATACTGGAAGCCAGCAAATTGCTGCGCCCGTGCTGTGCATCGTGTTGAGAATGGTTTATTTGCTGGTCAATGGACCTTGCCATCGTGTGATAGGAAGACTAAGAAAGCCGCGTATACAATACAGGTCCATTTACCATTTACTCTGGTGGCCTGCAGCCTTGCTGATAAATTTAACATCTGTGTTGAATAGTGATAAGGTATGATAACCAGAGCTCAGGCATTTGCCTGTTTCTGTTATTGAGGATACACACAGAACAGTTCAGATGTTTTGTGATCTGGGTCATGTCCTGAGGAGTATATTCTCATGTGAAAACTCCAAAACAAACAAAAATAATTTTATATCCTTAGGGCTACGAAGAAGCTTCCCTGCTGAGTCCTTGATAACATTATTTTGTATTTCCCTGTTTTATTGCTGTGTTCAAATTTGTTTTATCTGAGCATTTATATAAAGAATTGAGTTAGCCAACATCAGTCCAACAATCACGGATTACCGATATATTTGCGCATGCATCTGTGCTGCGCCAGCGCCCAACCCTAATGGATGGGGTGAATTTGAAAAAAGTGTATTGCTTGTTTGAAAAAAGTCCATTTGTGAATGGGATTGGTGTATTTGAGATAGGAAGGAATATTCTCTCGTATTTGGGTGATTCATGCGCCAAGTATTACCAAGACCATATTCCTTCATCTTTTTCGGTGGCATGCCATGACCAAAAGTGACTTTGTCCGTAAGATCTATGATAGTATTGAGTTCTCCAGGCACAATTATTGCAGAGCCAGAGGTCAAACTTCAGCAGGCTCAGCAAACAAAATTAACACTAGAAACATGAATCATAAACATAAAACGTGGCAAAATGTACATTTCCTAAGTATGAAGTTGGGTCACGGACAGCTGGTAACATTATCGAAAGCAGTCCGTAGTATAATGTACACGCACGAAAATAAACTTTATCCACTCAGGCTCTTCTGTCCTGTGAGACTGTGGGTCAATGTATAGATTGTTGCTGGTTATTTGAAATGTTCAGTAAGGTAAACCCTGTTAAAGTTGTGAAAATTGGGGTGTTTTGACTTATTGTGTATAAAACAATATGATTATTAAAACAGAACCACAGTTGAGTAAAAATTATATGTGGATATTATTTTGCATACATAATCAATGTTATTTCTGACAGTTATACTCCTATCCAGCCATTAACATTATGACAACTGACAGGTGATAGTAAATAACACTTGCGAGATAATAGCAGCAAGGCTTAGAGCAGAAACGTGGTGGGAAGGCCAGCGTGAGCATTGAGCAACTTTTTGCGAGCGGCCAGATTATGATGGCTGGCTAGCTAACTGGGGTCAGGAGCATACTCCAAAACTGCAGTTCTTGTGGAGTTATTCGCGGTCGCAATGGCTCAGGTACTTTATCAAAAGTAGTACAGGGAAGGAAAAGCGGTAAAGCCAGAGACAGGGTCATGGGGGGCCGAGGCTCATTGATGCACGTGGGGAGTGAAGGCTGGCCCGTGTGGTCCGATCCAACAGACGAGCTACTGTAGCTCAAATTGCTAAAACGTTGGTTATGTTGGTTCTGATAGAAAGGTGTCAGAACACACAGTGCATCACAGTTTGTTGTGTATAACGCTGCGTAGCCGCAGACCTGTCTACAATGGGCACGTGAGTATCAGAACTGGACCACAGAACAATGGAAGAAGGTGGCCTGGTCTGATGAATCACATTTTCTTTTACATCTTAAATCTCGTGGATGGCCAGGTGCATGTGCGTCGCTTACCTGGGGAACACATGGCACCAGGATGCACTATGGGATGAAGGCCAGCCAGCGGAGGATGTTCTGCTGGGGAACCTTGGGTCCTGCCATTCATGTGGATGTTACTTTGACATGTAGCACCTACATTAGCATTGTTGCAAACCATGTACATTGTACACTCTTTCATAACAGTATTCCCTGAGTTCCCTGATGAATTCAAGGTGTGGCATCTGTGGGATGTGCAGGACAAACAACTTCAATTCATGGAGGCTCCAACTCACCACTTACAGGACTGTGAATGTTATTGCTGATCGGTGTGTGTATATATAGCAATCCAGGTATATTTACTACCGCTATCATTTAATCACTCATAAAGAAGAGCAAACTCGATGCAATAATTATTGTTCACTATTGGCATATCCCAGTTCTGTCTTTCTGGAGAGCAAAAGTGGAACCAGAGCTCCGGGTGTTATCATAGACACAGATCTACATTTTAAGAGCCTTATCTATAATCTCACAGGATCAGCCTTCTACCAAAACTAAAGGTCTTTCTGTCAGAAGCACTCTGAAAAATAAATCCATCCAAATAAAGTTGCACCAATCACCCTCTGGACTCTGGAAATAAAGTGTTTTGTATAGAACTGATAAAAAGACTCTTTGACCTTGATAACTATTAAATGGGAACAGAAATGCATTCTGGCCCTAGAAGCTGGCTGTTGTATTCCCTCAGGTGAGAATGGATATCTTTCACAGAGAACATTATCGGGGGAAAACTAGAGGATTTTGACCGTCTCTGCAAACCCTCGCTCTCTGCAGTGAGCCTCTCACAATCTGTGCGCCAACATCTTCAAAATGTGCCAGATGTGTTACACACTTTTGTACAAGCCAGGGGAGACTATTAAGGTATTTATATTACAATTTAAAGTGTGTAACTTTAAAGGGGGGTCTATTGGCAGAAATTGAATTTCAGTAGTTTGTGAGTAAACACTAGTGAAACACTTGCTTTGCATTCCTGTCTCATCAACCCCACAACCTATACGCATATATTTGAATGCATTTCCGTTCCTCTAAAGTGATGAAAAATAGCTGCAGAGTAAAACATCAGATTGTGTGGAATGATAAGGAGACATCATTTAACTATGTCATCTTGTTGCACTCTCTTCTTCTGCAGTGGTTTAATGGCACCTGGCTGAAGAATTAGCTCCGTCAGCTAATTTTACTGTTATCTACTATCGCAAAATGGTAGTGGATGGAAATTGCATTTTCTTTATCAGATTATTTTTTGCAAAACCTTGGTTGAAAGGTTGGTAGAAACCTACCTAATAAAAAAAAATGTACTTTTGGGCCCATAATAGTCTAAATGCTGTTTATATTTTTATATATATATTATTTTTTATTTATTTATTTTTATTTATTTATTTTTTTCTGAAACTTTCACTATATCCTGGCAGTAGTACATGAGACAGATTTTTCACAGATCTGTGACAAAACCTGGTTCCTCTTGGTCCTCCTAGTGCTCCCTTTCAAGAATCCGATGAGCCAATCAATCAGAGCCAAGAAAGATAAAAAGATGCTTTGGGTTCGTAGCTGAAGATAGGTTGATTGTTCAGTCTCATTCCCAGCGTCTTTACTTGATAACCTAAGACCCAACAATAAATCTTTCTTAGCTCTGATTGGTTGTTTTCGTTCAGGCTGGGTGGATTCTTGCAAATACCATTAGGAGCATAAGAATAGAGTCCATCAGCCTTCTTATACAGGTGAAGTAGCTTTACACTTGTTTCAACAGTTTATTTAATGGTTTAACAGCAGACTTCTGCTGTGGACCACCAGCCAGGGGGATTTCCCCAAACTGAACAAAGTCTCATTTCTCACAAACGCTTTACATACATACATGTACATGACATTTATGGTTGATATATCAAGAAGGTCAAGGTAAATTGTTCCACTAACTTGCCTTTGAATTAGTACCTCATACGTTTCTTCACATGAAAATCTAAAGATTACAGAATTTAATATGTAAATATATGAATTGTATTTAATGTCTCCACTTGTGAAGATATTGTGTTTCTGCTGGTTGATGATGCTTTCAGTACAGCTCAGTAAGACAGAGTGAAGCAGTCTGTGTTGTACTGGCTTCCCCTACAGGTGAAGCTCACCAAGTACATGTGGACACAGCTGCAGTGGAAGCAGAGGGTTCCAGAAAGAGAGAGACCTGAAGCTCTGGGTGGATACCCAAGACTGGAGCACTGGCTCCTAACAGCTGACCTCACACCACAATTCATACAGGTATGTGTGTGTGCGTTTGCCTGTCTGTATTTTTGGGTCTGGTGATGCCCAATTGTCCCACACTTTTGGACAGACAAAGGACGTCCCG
>NW_023340257.1:443600-443797 GCF_004916995.1 Morone saxatilis | reverse complement strand
CAGTGTTACCTGAATAAAATGACAGATTTCTCTGAGTTTGAACATTGTTGGAAACATTTCGGATAATGTAAGTACACAACTCAACTACATATAGAGCTTTTATACACTGCTCACAAAAATGAAGGGAACACTTAATCATCACAGTATAAAACCAAGTCAATCAAACTTCAGGGTTATCAATCTATCCAGTTAGGAAG
>NW_023340257.1:443294-443500 GCF_004916995.1 Morone saxatilis | reverse complement strand
AAAAGGCCAAAAAAAATAAAATAAAAAATTCAACCTGTTACATTTCCTACCAGATTCTACATTTGACACACTAAACTAATGCAGTAAAGAAGGGTGTGAAATAGACCTTCAGAGATAAATGGGTTATTGGCTTATCACAGATATATCTGTATGGACTGTCACAAACTGTTTCTCCACTACAGAGTCCACCAGAGAGCACTGACAGG
>NW_023340257.1:438227-443149 GCF_004916995.1 Morone saxatilis | reverse complement strand
CAAGGGCAAGGAAAAACTGCCTTTAAACAGGCAGAAACCTAGGACAGAGCCTTCGGCTCTAGGCTCTCACTTCAAATCAGGGTTGTGATTCTGTAATAAACAAATAAAAATATATGCAGTGAATAAATGTCAGATAGACAGCTGTACTGAAAGTGTCACATCAGACTGAAGCTCACTGTGTATCAGATTGTTTCTGGCCCAGTTAGTCACTGCTATCAACTGCCCCACTGTCACACTTCCCTTCATTTCTCCACCTTAACCATGACAAAGCCCAACTACAGCTCCAGCCCCCATCACTTTGCTTATTTCAATACCTGTGTTACTGCCTCAGTAAATCAACTGTCAAAGGCTTTCTCAACAGTCATCCAGACTGACCTACTTTGTTCAACCAGCCCTGCACACACACAAATTACCTCAGTCCCTCCATGTTCCACTAAAAATGATCTATGTGGAGGAAAAACAGCTATCACACCTCACTGTTCTGTCTCCCTGTTTCACAAAATGTGACCGGGATGAGGGAAAGCATGTGGCTATAATAACGTCACTTCCCTGTGCACGAGTAAAGAAGAAAACAACGTATTAAAACCCTCCATCACAGAAAGAGCTCTCACTGGATTCAAAATTCATTAAAACAGTGTTTGACACACATAACAAGCACATGGAATCAAATGAGAAATATTAGCCTCATTTATATTATTTGCCTGTAACGGTGAGGATCGCCTTCATCTGTAACTGTACATACAACACGTTATGTCTGACAGAGGGAGCCTCCTTATCTGGATCAGGGTCTAGGCCGTGTCGGATGTTGTTCATGAATGTAATGTTGTTGAGCCCTGTGTGAAGGTGTCCACTGAGATGTTTTTTTCAGGGCCGATACAGATACCGATTATTAGCTATCAAGGAAAACAATAACTGACATTAGGAACCGATATACATTTGCAGTATAAAATCAAATCTTATAAAGTGCTGGAATATATCCAAGTACACATTACCCAAGTTCACAACCTGGGGGTCTTGATTTTAAGGCATGCTAGAAAAGTTAAAAAAAAATATACTCAGTAGGCCTGTATCTACTGTAAACTAAATTGTTAAGTAAATTGCCTAAAAAAACAATGCACCAGGCCATTGTTCAGGGATGAGAAAACATTGAATCTGTCAAAAAATAAGCCTAATAAGTCTGTACGAAAAATTCTTTAAAAAATACATAATACAAAAGTATAAAAAGTTCCCTAAATCACTCGTTTTCCACAAACTTCTTGGGTTCATTGTACAGTTTTGAATATGATATGGAATATTCATAAAATATGTCACTTAGTCCGGGGTCGTTAGTTTAATAAATTATAGAAAAGGAAAAACGTTGGGAACCAATAGATTAAGCTAGCAAGCAGCATAAAGTAATCAAAATGAGCTAAACCTTTACCAGTGTATAACCTTGCGATGTGTAACCAACCAGATAGTGCTGTGGGCGGGACCTTGACCTTGGCTGCATCAGTGCCAAGACAGCACATTTAAATTAATTTATTTTTTCCATCATTGGAAACAAAAAAATACAGATTCTGATAATCGGAAAAATGCTGAATAGCGGATCCTAACTTCTGAGGCAAATTTGTGATTTTGGACTATAGAAGTACAATTTACATGACTTGACTCAGAGGGTAGTGGGAAGGCTTCACACAAGGGGCCGATCACACAGAGACAGATTCAATAGTCTTCATATTGTTGTCTCAGGGTGTAAGAAAATATCAATAAACGTGAGCATCACGTTATTTCTTGTGATATTTTATCAATTCTCAAATACACTGTATTGATTTGTGTGTTTTAACTCCCAACCCCTCGACAGCAGTGTTGTAAATGTAAACTAAGGGCTGTGATGTAGGATGTTACAGGGATTGTGATAACTACAAATGCAGATCCCACTGATTGCAAGTAACTTTTTTTTTTTTACTTAGATGCTATGCACATGGTGTGTTCTTTATGCAATCAAAGTTCTCCTAAAATTATATTAGTTAAAAAAAACTCAATATATTGCCTCCTGAACTGTATCGCAATACATTTCAATATACTGAATCGCAATCCCTGTATTAAAACACAAATGAGTGGCTGTGTTTTTCCCAGTGACTGAACAAGCTCCGCTACCATCAGTTTATGAATATAACACAACAGAAAAGACTGGTCACAAATAGAATAAAACACGTCAGAACGACATTGTGAACATACCATTTTAGAGTCCAGCTCGTGGTGCGGCTGTGCTAAGACTTTATCTACACTGGCAGCATCTGCAAAAGTGATGAAGCCAAAGCCCCTGTTGAGAAAAAAACAAAATATAACATTATAATAATATATTATTTTAATTTTCCACATTACAATGAGCTACTTTACTACACGTCTGATACATGTTGTAATCCACACACTGATTACACCAGCCTAAGTTATATTTTTATACATTTCTCTTTCCCGTTTGTGTCCACATATATTTGACAATTTCTCTCATTTATATCAATCATATTATTTCAAGAGCAATGTGTAAATTAATATTATCTCTATACTAACTACAATTCAGTACAATGCATTAATCTGGAATGACATTTAAATTAGTTTTCACTTTCAAAATCCATTACAACAGAATGAATGAGAATTTTACACAGCTCCATGGCCAGTGTCAAACTGCATTACCCTCCCATTCAATAGGAAATGCACTTTAATGGCTGCATGGTGTTATCACTCCACAAAGCAGAACAAGCTCATATTCCAGAATAAGGGTAGGAATATTTTATTTACCTGGAGCGTTTTGTCGTTGGGTCTCTCATCACCATACATTCTCTGATTTCCCCGAATTTACTAAAATAATCTCTAAGGCTGTCTGTGGAAGAACAGAGACAGAGGGGTTACACTTTTCTCTTCATTTCTTCCTTAAATAAAAAGATGGATATATTGTCTGTTACACAGGGGTCGAATGGAGGACTTGAAATCAAAATAACCTTGCCACACACACACACACACTTCTTACCTGGTGAAGTTTGCCAGCTGAGGCCACCAATAAACATTTTCCTGCCAAGGAAAAATGTAACAGAAGTCAGTCCGGATTTCACATCGGCCATTTTGATGTTAAGCTAACTAGTTTACTTGCTGGAGAGAAGTAAAAAAGCTGCGGACAAAAACAGAGGCAATAAAACGGCGAAGCAGCCAGACAGCCAGACAGCCGTCCTTAAAGCCGAGGAAGCAGCAGCAGCCCGGTTACGTCGCCTGCTCTCAGCTGTGGACCAAGGCTCGGGCCAACTTCCATTCAAAACATCAGGCAGTTTAAATCTGCCGGCCTCTTGATAGAGGTACACACCTGGTAGAACGAAACTGCAGCTTTTCTGCTGTTGGTATTAACACAGTCTTTAATTCGGCATATATTTAATAAACCATGCTGTACTAATAACAGCTTAATCAACTTTTACATCTGGTCCGGCTGTTAGGTAATCTTCACCTGCCTCCATCAAAACACAGCGTAGTGGGCGGTAAGGAGCAGTGAGAACCAAATGCATTTTTTGTGTTTTATATAAATAAAATGCAGTCAAGCTGAGGAAACAAAATGCCGATTTTACCAGAGCAAATTGTACATTTGCAAAAAGTATTAATAACTCCTCTTAAAACTGTGTACTTTTGCCAGCGAGTATAGCAGCATTTAACTCGCAGAAATCCAAAGGAAGTTTGGCGTACGTTCTTTCAATACGTACAATAACGGCACATATCGGGACCAGCCAGGCGTTTACACTGCAAAGGGGGCAGGCCCGTTTAATAATATAACCAAACAAAGGTGTAGCTGACCGGACCCGGAAGGCAGTGGGACTGGCAGTGTGAAATTCAAGCTGCAAATATGCAGTTTTAAAAACAACAAATGATGCCGTTTTTAAACTGACAAACAGTAACCTTACCCTGGGTCGTGTTGCGGATCAGTCGGGCTTCCAGCAGACGTGGCTTGGCTCCCGTCTCCTTCCATATCTGACCCAGCTACAGGCAGTGACTGACGGACACACACAGGCTGCAGGTCGGCAGACGGAGCGGAGCTACAGTGTCAGCGAGCCGGGGATGCAGCGCTCCGTCACACGTGGGATCAGTTCGGTCTGTGGTCCCTCCTACACCGTCAGCGACCAGCCACACTGACGTCACTTTCACACAACCCGCCCACATTAAAGCGCTAATAGACCTTCTGTCATATTCTCAATTTAATCACAGGATGAGCTAATTAAATATAATAATCAAATGAGCTGAACACATAGGCAACTTTAAACATTTTGTAATGGATTGTTTCCCTCCTCAGGTTAAAATAAGGTGTGGCACTGTCAGTCACCTGCACAGGTGTGTCCAATCAAGCAACCACAGACCAATAAAAGGACTGCTTACAGTGACAGTTCATGCAACACATTTTTTCCAGTATATGTTTATTGAAGGGCATATGCAGATTATACATGTAAAATTAGTGCAACATTTCTCCTTCTATATTTCTTATATAATAGCAACCCCCACCCCCATTGCCAGGAGGTCCAAACATTCAGCACAAGTAGAATGTTCAGCAGAGTACAGCCTTTTCTCCATAACTGAAACTGAGACAGAGTAAAAAAAAAAGAAATAACATCTAACATCTTCGCTACCTTCTATTATTTTAAAATATATATGTACCGTATATGTATCAGAAATACTTTATGGATCCCTTTATATGTATATATATATATATAAATATATATAGAGATATTTTAAATAATAATAATAACATGGACAATTGGAAAGACTTCTTTCTAATCAGTTATGGGCGTTTACTCTTTCAGTTCATCCAATCAGATTTAGCCAAATGCTGTTTGGCTGCAGATTTTCTCTGCATACTGTCTGTGAATATTTCCAATATCATCCAACTTCAGCCACAAATGGGCGTTCTCGTG
>NW_023340257.1:434918-438202 GCF_004916995.1 Morone saxatilis | reverse complement strand
TTAACACAAAATTAAGCTTGCAATGCACCATTAAATTATTTTACCCCTACTATGAGCTGTTCCTTAACTGTACATTATCACTCCTTCACGCAGCATAATACAATTAAACACATTAACCAAAGTAGCCCTTAGCTAGCAATTAGCAGTTAAGCTAGCCGATTAGCTAAGCGATTAGCCGCCTTAGCTTGTTAATTAGCAATTAAAGCTAGCGCGATTAGCATGCTGCTAGCGATTCAAGCCCGCTTAGTGTAAGAACACGATTAGCCCCGCTAGCTTTGGTTACTGCTGTTTATGTGTTTGGCGTAACTCTAGCCTAGCGTAAAGAGAATTTAGAAGGTATTAAACATGCTAGTGCGAGCTAGCTAAAGAGGGGATGACATGGTAGTTAATATATTGGGCCAGGAGGCAGGCACACTCAAAATTTCTTTAGGAATTTTCTTACGTTATTATTATATTATATTAATATTATTATTATTATTTGATTATTATTATATTATTATTATTATTATTATGCTATGTTTTATTTGTGTGGTTATCATTATTATCCCCTTGTTTGTTTCTATTTATTGTCACGACCCGGCCTCTTAAGTCATGACAAATATGGAGATACACCACTTTAAGGAATAACAAAAAGATAATTTATTGAACAAAAGTCAAATTATTGAAATGCAACAACTAAATATTTTACAAGTATCTAGAGGTGTGAATATCAGGGTAGTCAGTAGTGTAAGGCGGTGCTGCATGAGGGCACAATGTGTGCGTATGTTGTACAGTGGCAAGCAAAATATAAGGGGGAGGCCCACGCTGCAGTCCCTCAACACCACTGGCAGCGTGCCTGCAAAGAAAAGAACAACAAATTAGTACAAAACAAACAACAAATTAGGCCCAACTCAAAGCCATACGAACCATGAAGGCCAGCAGAGAGCTAGAATGCCGGCCACAGGGCCTTGCATACTATATAGCCTTGGGGAGCACCAGGCCCAGGTTTTCCCAGTTGGGGCAGCCAATTAACCAGTAACACCACCATCTGCTGGCACAAACAAACACCAAACACTCCGTGACCCCAGGGGGCGCCACATTATATACTTAATGTTATGTGTGATTTTGTTATTATTATTATTATCATTATTATTATATTTTTTTATTATTTTTTTATTTATTTTATTTTAGTTTAGGTTTTTTTTTATTTACTCACTTATTTATTTTCCTCCGAGAGGATTGTTTGTTATGAGAGGGAGGGAAGGGATTTTACGACTGTTATTGTTTGTTCATTGTGTATTGTTTGTTGAAAACGACCAAAAACTCAATACATAAATAAAAAAAAGATGATATTTGTATACTAACAGTGGGGCAGTTAGTTTGATTTTATTTCTTTGGTACTTCAGTAGCTTGAGGAACAGTTTAGAGAGTAGGAATCAATCTCTAAAATCACATCTCTAAATAATAAAGGCATCTATTAATAATTAGAAATTCGTTGTATTTTACTGATGCAAAGATATTGCACCGATGTGAATCAATGAATCTCACCATCCCTTGTGTGAACTGAGGAAAAGACACATCCTTGTGAGTTTAATATTTCAGCTTGTGAAAAATAAGTTTTGCAGTCATCCCAAGGCTGTATGACTCTACTTAATAAGCAGAGGCTTTTCTCGGTGGAAAAGATGTTTTACTCTAATACTGACTGGCTTCAGTAAGAGTTTGACTATGTTATATGGTTTGTTGATCTGACTGGCTGAAGTTTGCCTGCGATACACATATCTATGATAGACAGGTGGTCCATCCAATTGCCTGCCAAGTAGTATCTGAAAGTGCCTGCCCTTTTCTAACAGTTTCCAGCGAAGACTTTGTTGTGCAGTCAGGTTAGGTCAAAATACAGAATGCGCTTTTTTCCAGTTTGGTCATTCACAAGCTACATTTGTATTTTTTCAGCGTAAGACAAATAAATCTGGACATGATGTGGAACTCCAACCCTGGAAATTCTAGACCATGTGTGTTTTTCTTTACACTATATGATTCTGTCTGTTGATGTACGGGCCATTGTGGATGGTGACCTACAAACACAAACCAACACAAATTGGTGATATATGACAGGACAAATTGTTCCTTAAGGCAGAGAGAGAGAATGAGGAGAGAATGATGAGGCATGTATAGGGTGGGTAAAGGTCTCTCTCTCTCTCTCTCTCTCTCTCTCTTTTATAGAGGTTTCGGGGAGGAAATAAACAGCAATCACTGTAGCATGACGAGAGGCAGAGAGCAGCCTGCTTTAATTGAGCTCTCACTTTCCTGTCTGCCCCCCCAGCTGTTTCCACTGCTGGAGACAAGGATTTGGAGAGCACTGCAGCACCATTACAATACACACTACAGAAAGATTGCAGATGACTGTGTTACTTACGGGGGCTTCACTCAGAAATCATTATGGCATCGCACACATTAACACATGAAGCATACTTTAAATATGATGAATACATGTCATATACACAAACATGTCAAAAATACACTAATCAGTGTCCGAAAAGGAAGCACAGGGATAATGTGCAGCGGACCTTAAGATGATTCGGTGTTCACATCAATGATGCTTGGTGCTCAAACGCAGTCAAAGTTGGATAATGTTTCCCAGGTGTGGAATTTATTCTTCTTCCTTTCGGTGACAAGTTTTAAGGGAAAGTTTGTGGGTGGGGTAGAAAATATGTCAACTGTGCCCAGGTTGAATTCCAACCTGCAACCCTTTGGTGCCTGTCATTCCCCCTCCCTCTCTTCCCCTTTCCTATTTTTACCTGTCCTATCAAAATAAAGGCATAAAAAGCCAAATATATATATATTAAAAAAAGGAAAATATGTCCTACTTTCGTTAATCAGCATTCTTTCTGTGATTGTTACATTCAGATCAATGGAACCTTTTGTGCTCATTTTATCATTTTAGTTCAGTTCAACTGTTGAGGCTGTCATATCACAAAACCTTGAATTTGTCTGACAGAGACTTCTATGCCCATCTCCCTTAGACCACCACCATCATGCATCTCCAACCAATAAATACCAGATATGCCAGCTGATTGATCAGTTGCATCAATCAGGCTAATGATGTCATAGCTCTACACTGTGGTTGGGGTGATGGGACAATAAAAACTCTAATAAGAACTAAACTACCTAAAACACAAGTAAATGGAAGCAGTCTGCAGTCTCCACCCTGCTGCCCATGAGCCTACTTATTACTTTGTGGCTCTCACCTAATTGACCTTTTCACTTGCATGCGTCCTAGTGTTCTTGTGCTACATATAGACTGGAGA
>NW_023340257.1:432509-434818 GCF_004916995.1 Morone saxatilis | reverse complement strand
TTAAGTTTATGGGGATACATGGCATTTTCTTTAAAATTGCGATGAATGTTCTGATGTTTTTGGCCTCTTTTTTTGCAATGAAACTGTGTGAGAAAGTGAAAATTGTGAAAATATTTCAAATTTTCTTTTCGTATAATAATAATAATAATAATAATAAATCTAAGGCAACTTGTTCCAATTAGAATAAAATGTTTAGTAGTTTGGTACAGGGGCGTGTCCAGAGAGGGGGCCTGGGGTAGAACTGGCCACCCTTTAAATCTGATATACCTACCCAAGTCCCACCCCATTAGCCACTACACACTGTCTGGCTGTAGCAGGCTCAGTTTCAAAGCAGAGAATAAAGAATACTGGTATCATATGAAACTAGACGACCTAACGCATCCATTGGTACCAGCCTAACTGGTAATGATACTTTGTTGGAAATGGAAATAACGCTCCAAAGTTAGGCAAAATCTTGGTAATGGAAAAACTGGCATTTTAAAATAGAAAAAAAATGTTCAAAGGGACCCTTAGCCCCTAACCTTAAGATATCTGAATTAAAATCCTATGGGTACCTGCAGAGGACAGGAAAGACAGAGCGAATGACATGTAGCAAAGGGCCACAGGTCGAGTTGAACCCATGGCCCCTTCAGCAAGGACTCAGCCTTGGTACATTGGGCATCAGCTATAGGTGAGCTATCAGCACGCCCAGGCATGATACTTTATGCTAATCCCAGTTAGTTTTTTGCATGTGGCATGAATGTCTTATTTTCGCCTGAATAATTCTGCATACAATTGGTCAAAATTGCAAGTTCATGCAGAATTCATAGGGAATGGTTGAATTTACGTTAATTGTTGCGATCACAACATTGTACCTTTCTGGAAGGACTGGTAGGTTAGATACACAGACATAGACACCTCTGCTAACAAGTTTCTCTGGTAGTTTATCTACTGGTGAAAATGAATCTATATATCAATGTCTAATCACCAGAGTATACTCTGCTTTACTGGTATTGTTGATATTAAAACATAAAACTATTCAAGTTGTGCATTCAGAATGTGAGATGAATGACCCAATTTCCCCCCTGGGGATCAATAGAGTATTTCTGATTCATGAAGGTTTCCAGATTACCAGCGTGCTCCCTACTGTATCACTCTTCCTACAGAGACAGGTCTTTTCAGGTTTGTGAAATGTGCCTGCACAAAGACAGAGCCCCTTACATACAGTACAGTTCCTTTATTTAGTAAGCAATTATACTTATACTAGCTATTATTTTAAAAAAATAATAATAACTAACCAACTATATCTATATGTTTATACCTGGTCTATGTAAATGAGAGCAGTCATATGTCACTTCCCTGTCTTTCAGAATTACCACCCCTTTTGGGTGAAACAACCACTGTAAAAGTGCCTAGTGGCACCATTTCTAAAAGTTTCTATGTCACATTTTGCACATCAAACAATAAAAAAAAACCTAGTTTAAGATTTTCTTTACTTGCCCAAAGAGCAAAGGACAATAAAAGAAGAGATCTATGGCTTCAGATAATCCACAACCGTGGGACCCGGAGTGTCAATGTGTGTACGTCTGTGGTAGACACTTCATCAAAGGTTAGTTAATGATTTTACTGAGTAAAAGATGTATGCAGATTGTAACTGTAGATTGAAGAGAATCAGAGAACAATCACTCCATTAAACCCTATGTCTTTCATTTTTTCTATATAACTATGCAAATCGTTTATTACATTACATTACATTAACACCCTATACCTGATAACTAAAAAGCAACACAATACTCTATTTTATGCTATTACATTGGCAAAGACCTCAAAATCAAAATGTACTGCCAGTCAAATTAGAGAAGCTGCTTTCACCCAAAAGGTGCCAGGGGGCATGATGCAAGGGAAAAGTATCTGGATGGGCTGCTCTCATCTGTGGCTACACAAGGTGGGGCTAAAAGTGTTCCATCAGAGAGGGGTACAGCCAGGACAGCTGGGAGCAAAGAACACAGCCCTTTCCCCTCCAGCTGCTCTTTCTCTTCAGCATCCCACTGCCCAGTCTCTCTACAACTTTGATCTTTGTAGTCTCAAAGCAGAGAATGCTACAAATAGGGATAACAGCTCAGTCTCTCCTCCAAAGTGCCCACAATGTTGCACTCAGTTGTACACAAATACAGAAATAGTTGTGTGAAAAATGAAAAGAGAGCTTAACCCTTACAAACTGTTCATATCAAATGCCTTCACAGTATGGTCGGGGTCAAATTTGACCCGGTCCAAGAAAGTCCTCATAAAAAGTGTCTATACCATATTTTGAACTACAGATCTATTTAGAA
>NW_023340257.1:421731-432409 GCF_004916995.1 Morone saxatilis | reverse complement strand
CAGGCGACCAGACAGATTTCTCTGAGTTTGAACATTGTTGGAATCATTTGGCATAATGTAAGTACACAACTCAACTACATATAAGGCATAGGTCAAGTGTGTATAGACAGTTAAATGTGGAAATACATATACATATTAGAGCTACACATCAATGAGCCACACTGTTGCGCTCGGTGACATGAACATTGAACACACAGTCATTTATTTTGACTCAGTCCCACATACACTGTACTGCTGCCCCAAATACTCACTAGAGCACCAAATGTGAATTTGCTGCTGAGAATAACCCCCAACAAATGCAATATTTTCTCCTGTGTGAGAAAAAAGAATTATACTTCAGTAGGAACCTAATGCAGAAACATGTGTACAAAGGCTGAGTCCTTGCTGCAGCGGCCATGGGTTTGACTCTGATCTGTGGTCCTTTGCTGTGTGTCGTCCTCTCTCTCCCCGCCTTTTCCTGTTACTCTTCAGCTGTCACTATTGATTAAAGACAGTAAAAAAAAAAATTGTGCGGCATGGAATAAGAGACAGGAAGAAGCTCTCAGCGATGTTATCCCTTTAATGACATTCAACACAGGGGACAACTCAATAACACAGTAAACTATAGGCCATGTACTCTGTTTTTATACAGTTTAACAGGCCCAGTTTCCTCTCCTCTATTATTGTGCTTTTAAGCATAAAGCAGACCTGTTGACTGTTGACTGTGAAGATGAAGGCGTCATTTCAAATTGCAGTCAAGACATACCAATCATGTTCCATGGTGTAGTTGCAGATCGCTAAGGTAACAAAAACATAATTCCTACATTCAAGTCATCATACATTAAATTATTAAATTAATTAAAATTAGATGAAAATCAATATTACATTCAGCATTCTGACAATAGATCACCCATGTTCCACACTGGACCATTAAATATATTAACTATACAGAATTGGATATTATTAGAATATGTTTTTATACAGTTGAACGGTCAGTGTTTTGCTTTGTTTGCTTTGCATTCGTACTTCTTGTGGCACAAGCTGGAAGAAGGGCTGAGTGAACACTGTCAGTGCGTTCTGGACTATCACTGAATGTTGAGGGGAACAAGCCACCTGCTTTTGGGGATCTGTTGACTGCCTTGTGAGGCCTAACATACTGTATATCAACCAGGTTGAGCTTAGTACAGCCAGTGTTTCAACATTGAGGAAACCTTTTAAATAAAAAATCTCTTTAGAATTAGTCAAAGACTGACTGAACTAACAAGAAATTGGTGCTCAGATGGGACTATTGTAACATTCAAAGTTCAATCTGTTTGATATATTTTATTATATAAGAGGCTTCCAGAAGCTTGCATGGAGAGCACTCCGGTCGTGTTTATACTGCAGGCACAAGTGGCTGAAATCTATTCTTTTTTTTTCTCAAATCAGTTTTTGTGTAAACAGCACAAATCACATGGAATCAGATTTTTTCAGTTCTGATTCAGGCAAAATCTGAAAACCAGTGCGGTCACACAAAGGACAGGTAAAAGTCCAGTTTCTTAACTGGTATCAGAAAGTGGAACCTGAGAATGGCTGACAGCGTGACAGAAGCTCTATCTGCTCCACCCTAAACCAGAACTAAAGATGTGGAGTAACTGCAAGCTTAGAGCACCACCCACAGGACTAACTGAGTCATAGCATTTTCTAGAATTGTGTACATAATTGCTGTTGGATCATCAGTTCATGACAGCCAAATCTCTCAACTGTGAAAGAAAGAGAAGAGCTCTCGGGAGTGAAGATAGAATAGTAAACAGTTTTCCATTGGGCTTTTGCTAGTTCAAGGAAAAAACATTTTAAAATGTCTTCATACTACGTTTCTAACAGCAAAATAAAAATAATACATGGAGTCTAGAGGGGTGTTTGAATAAACATGAAAAGACAAAAACACTTTAAAAAAGAAACATGTTTCTAGATATTCCACTAATGATTCCTTCTGTAATTTTACAACAAACATTTGATTTTTAAAGGTTTAGTGTTGCGATGACGGTGCCTGCGTGTGCCACTAGAACAATCAGACATCTGACCCTAAAAAGAGATTACGAATTGGAAGAATATCTCTTTATGCATTTCCTACTGCAATGTAAAACGTTCAATAATATAAGGAAAATGAATTAAACTCTTTAAATTTGATTTTAGAGTGGTATAAAACATGATGTATGTCAGTAAGCTGGATTCCCTTTCATCATACAGCACATTCACACGTCAGTTAACCACGCGGTGTCAAACAAAGACGCACAAAGACGCAGCCCGTCACATTTTCCAAGTTTAATAGTTAAAGAATGAAAAAACACCGAAATGTTTTTGTCGTCACATACAGACCATGATTTGGCACAAATCCCCCACAATCCACTCCAATAAGCGAAGTCACAGAGGCACTTTCATCATGAGCAGGCCAACAGTGAGGAGCCATCCGTACAGACCGGGGACTTAACCGACAATCTCAGCCTCCCAGAAACCTCAACTAAAGCTAGGAAAAGCATCTAAGACCAGAAAGGAGTCCTGATCTAGGGGAGTGTCTTGAGTGCGGGGAGAGGGGGGGGCAGTCTGGAGATTCAGCTGAGATGGACAGGATTGACTTTCCTCTGTGGGACTCAGCATGGACAGTCCACAATCATGTTTTATTGTTTTCTTTTATTTAGACAAACCCAAATAAAAGGCACATAAAACATTGCGCATATGTTTCCATAATTATTCTCAATGGACATACATTTAAAAAAAATGTAGGAATGTTTTACCTTTCTGCTAATCAGAAAGCCTAACCTTTGTATATACAAAAATTACCATTGTTAATGTTCTAATACAAAAAGATTTATAAAAGGTTTTTTTTCTTGCATGTGTCATAACTAACATGTCCTCTGAACTAAATGGTTTGTACAAAGATATACATTCATTTGCCTTCACATCTGCCAAATTCATCATACAAACTTCACAGAAAAGAAAGAAAAAAAAGTTACCAAATTATTTTGCCCAAATAAATGGTTTGTTTTTCACATTAGGTTGGAGTCAAATTAAAAAATTAAACCACATGGTTTGATATCACCAATACATTTATAGGACCTCAAATAAAGATGTCAATTCATAATTTAAGGTTGTTCCTGAAGTAGAATAACTTCACAATCATTGGGTGTAAAATAATAATGAAAAAAAAAGCTAATCACAACATGGTTTTGGCTGTCAGAACTGTGGGGCCCTCGGCCGTCTGAACTGATGAAGGCTTCTTTCACAAAACGATTCCACCACACAGCACATCTAGAGGAGGAAGCATCGACGCGTGGAAAAGTCTTGCAAAGTATTTCAGGCACACTTTGTTTACGGCCACTGGAGAAGGACAATTGACACCACACACTTCCTTTCATCCTAATTTTTTTTTAGTGTTTTGTTTTCATAAAAATTCACTACCCTTCTAATAACGGTTGTTGAACTCAAACCTACACTGGACAAGGTCAGTCATCCACATGCAACATTGGAAAAGAAAAAAAAAAAAAAAAAAGATGGGAAACGGGAATGGGAATCAGTTCATAATGCTGTTCCACATTAGAGCATCTCCTTTGGTGGACAGTGTTGGCATGCATACAATGAAATTATTGGGCCGAACATCTGGGCTGCCAAAATGCAGATGTGGCCAGGTGAACTATAAAACAAACACCAATCATTGTCTCATTCCACCTCATTGAAATGCACCTCTAAGTACCACTCTTCTGTAGTGTGCACAACCTACAGTTTGCTGCAAGTGCTTCAGAGTTCCTGCACTGAAAGAAAAGGCCCTTAACTACTAAAAGGCTTCACATCTACAAACTAATTCACTTGGGTTCTCCAAGAAACACACAGCCAGGGAACTGTGGGACAGTATGCAAAGCCTGGTGCAGGAAATACTGAGGCTGCGATCACAAAGGAGACTTTGTTCAGTCACGGTCCACGGGTTTGGTCGTGACCTGGTGAGTTCTGTAAACCTGTTCTGAATGCGTTGCATTGAACACGTCTGAAATTCAGGCACAGCGCAGTACTCCAACGGGGACTCTAGGTGGAGCTGTTGGAAGATATGATTCACTTTTTGCTGCAGTTTTTCTCCCTGTCCATTAAAGCTGCAGTAGGTAACTTTTATAAAAATATGTCTTCTCATATTCACTGAAACTTTCACTATATCCTGACAGTAGTACATGAGACAGATATTCTGTGCAACAATCAGGTTCCTCTGGCTCCTCCTAGTGCTGCTAATGGCATTTGCAAGAATCCACTGGGACTGAATGAAAACAACCAATCAGAGTCGAGAACGATAGTTGATAGTTTTGTCTCATTCCCAGACTGTAAAATATCAACACTATGGGTCAGCTTCAAGCCATCAACCCAAAATGCAGTGCAGACATCTGTGTACTGCCAATTTGTTGTGACCATGTGGACGGTCTGCACGGTCGCAGTCCTTTAGGCCTTTTCCACCAACTGGGAACTGACTCCATTCTGCTTCAAGCATGTAGTTTTGAACAGTGTGGGGCACTCTGACCAAAAATAAATTGGTTCGGAACCTGAAAAGTTATTCCCAACTGGAACCAAAAAATTGCAGGTTTTGGGTGTGTCATATTCTACAGGTCGTTGTGCATTGTGGAGTGCCCTATGTTGGTGATGCATGTGATTACTATTGTTGAAACTTGGGCTCATATGCTAGATAACACCAAGGTCCCAAAAACTAACTTGGTGGAAAAGGGGCCTAGGGGAACACATCCTTCAAGTGGACTCCAGAAATAGTATACACAGAGGTACAATACCCACACAGCAAGAGGTGTGGGTATGTGGGTAGGTGTGACATCTTGCTTTTTCAGGTACACCTGAGCTTTGAGCAGGACACTGAAGCCTCCTTTGTGACCACAGCCTCAATTTTCCACTAAAGATAAACTGCCAGGATTAAAAAAAAACAACAATAATAAAATAACAAAAAAATAAACAACACTCTGAGCTATGCAAGTGAGATCTAGAGAGAAAATGAATCTGTAAAAGGATAAGGCTGGAGTTACTATCTAAAATAATAACAATAATAATAATCGACATATGACGGGTAGTTACAGCCTCATATTACTAACACTGCCATAAAACTGTAAAAAGGGTGAACTGTTTTTGGTATGGTATGGTATGGTAACGGCAGCAGAAGCTATATCCAGCCGTAGTTACAGGTGACATTGGTTTGTTTTTTAGCCTTTTTATGGGATTCGTTGATAATAAAAAGATACTGACACCAGCCTTATCCTTTACTCTGCTCGTTTCCCTGTCCTCTCCAGGATGGACGGCCACATCAGTGGTGATAGAGTTCTTGCATTGCTAGCCTGTGGTATGTAGAGAGGATCCCCCTCCCACAGGTAAAAGGCAATAAAATAGTGTTTCATATTTACAAAGAAATGGTCAGTGTGTAAATTGTTGAACATGGTGTTAAGACTTTTCTCAGTAACCTTCCTGAGTTTGACTGACAGTGATGGGATCCTATACCTGCTAAAGTAAACAATCTAACCAACTGAACATAGCACAAAAGTTAACTTTGGGACCGCTTTTGTAGTACAGAGTCTAATGAGCCACTGGATGGCTCTCTTGACCTCTACAATTAAAGTCCTCAGTAATCAAAATTTAAAATCATTTGACCTTTGATAATACTGCCATTTTAAGGGCAAAACCTAGGGGACATGCTTTCAGTACGACACATTTCCTCTTTGCTGTACCTTCAACTGTCATGTCCTGATATAAATACATACAAAAATTCCCAAACAGATGTCACACAAACTTGTGTAGAGTATTACGAGTGACTGGTTTCCAGCTGTTTTAAAATACAGACATAGGGGGACTGGTTGATCAAAACAGCCTCTGAACCATCAGTGAACTCCACAAAATCACTCCCCCTCCCCCAAAATGGAAGCTTTGTTTGTTTATAATTAAACTTTAAAATACATAAACTATCAAATACTGATAAGTCCACTAAAAAGAACAATAGAAAAAAAGAACATGACAATATTTGCCTTAACTGGAAGCATTTAAGAACAACTCCAGCAATACACTTCCATTTAAGGAGTTGTTAAACAATGCCTAAGGTATAGTAAGGTATCACGCATCACCATGTTTATAGTCAGATGGCCAGTTGATGAAATCATTTTCAACTGGTCACTTTTACAAGACCTACACAGTCCTTCAGTGGCTAAAGAGAAATGAAAGACTTTGGAAAAGGGCTCTAAGAGGGTTTGCATCTGCACAGCGTATAATGTGTTAACTGCCAACACTGCTGCTATGAGCCGACTCAGCCTCAACTATCTGTCAGAGTAAAACAAACTACTCAAGTTTGAAAAAGGGGTAAGCATGGGGATAAATGCAAACAATATGGGTGAACATGCAGCAGCTGATATTGTAGTAACTGCCCAATAATATGAAACCATCTTACAGTGGAAGAAAACACTAGTTTGAAAGTGTAATGAAACCTTTTGAATGTGATAAACTTACAGTAATGCAAGCAATTTAACATTAATATACAAATGATCACGTATTAAAATGATGCAAAACGTTGAATTATTATTGCAATAATATGATGGGAAATTTCAATGTAACTGGGTAAACCCCAGTATGTGTTGGCTCACACCACACCGCAGCTCCAGAGGTGGTAGTACAGTGATGAAGGGTGGGTGGCTGCAGGGACAAATTTCATTACTGTGTTTTAAAAGGAGAATTTAGTGTCCCATGAAGGTCTCAATGCTGTTTAAAAGGTTTCCCCCTTATGTGTTAAAATATAGCATTCAGGGGGAAACACTATACTTAGAAAATCTTTGGCATAAAATGGTCATTATTTACATACACAAGGTCTGCACAGAACGTCCTCCCCACCTGAAGGCATGGGGTCACATTAGCATGTGAAATAAGTTATCTGAAGTATTCTGCGGCCTGTGACATCATTCAAGTAGTCAAGAGGTAAGAAATATGAGTTTATCAGAGCACCCTTGACATTGGAGACAGTAGTTTGACTAAATAATCTTCAAGACCACTTGCAAGCTTTCAACTGTATACCATGGTCTTGATCAGTAGATGGAGGCCAATAAAGACCATATGATCACCTGTTATGCCTGGAGTTCTGGAGGTCACACTTTAACAACTGTGTAACCCCCATCCTCTGATGAAGACTGTGAAATGCAGTTGATAGCTAAAGGAGAAATTAATAAATGACACTTAGGCATCAGATTATCTGTTCATATCTGAGATCAACTTGGCCCTCAGAAACTCAACTAATAGGTAAAGAGCTGTGAGCAGTACGACAGATTAACTCAGAATTCAATCAGAATTGATGCCATATGGTTTACAATGAGGTATCTCTCACTTCTGCACTATCAGGGCAGTGAGGGCAATATTGTAAATCCATGAACAGGACTGCTTTATGGTGATTGAGTTTTTGCATCAATGTGTTAAGTACCTTGATCTGTCATATAATTAATTCACTGGGTTAGCCAAAAACAGAAACTTCCATCTGGAATCAATAAAACTTTTCTCTATTCAATTTCTAGAAATGTCCTATATTACAATATCTAAAATATATATATATAAAAAAAACACTACCTATGATAGAATAAACCGTTGATTTGACGGATTCTCCTGTGAAGTGCATATGCTATGTAGGCCAATACTCTGCAGCTTAGTTGATGACTAATAAACTGATTTGCCAACAGTTTTCACCACATTGAGAGATTCTTTAAGAACTGTCTGATTTTAATTACAATTAATCAAGAAACATATAAATTAATTGATAATGAAAGTATTCATTAGCTGGACCCCTAACATGACTGTAAGCCCAACAGTGATTAAGGGTATCTGAAACGTTTGTTCTATAAATACAAATAAAATTCAGAATTGACAAATTATGCCGTAATCACTGGTTACTATCTGTGGTTGTATTACATTAGTTATCACCTTTTCAAGTTTAATACACTATCAACCCATTTAGAGGGCCTTTACTAAGATTTGACAGGCTCATCCATTATTAGGCAGTTAAAACATGACCAGCTCTTACATGGGCTAAAAGGGCTCTACCAGGGAGGGGAGGAAGGCAGAACTTGGGATAGAAAAGGCATGCTCTCCATGGGCCTCATGGCAATGTTGAGCGGCCCTGTGATATTCATGGGCATGGGAGTGGTGATAGCCACCGGGTGGGCGATATTCATGTGTGCCGTTGTAGGGATGTTGACAGAGGCCAAGTTCACAGGGCCGGTGATGGTGACTGGGTGCTGCAGGTTGACTGGCGACGTGATGTTGACCGTGCTGGTGGCGATGTTCATCTGAGCGGCGATGGTGACGGGATTGCTGGCGTTGCCGCCACGGTTTACAGCTGAGGTGATAGCTGCTGAGTTGGTGACTGGCGTCGTACTGGCCGAGTTGTTGTGCACGTTGTTGGCATCTGTGGGTCGTTTTTTTTTTTGTTTGTTTAAAAAAAAAAAAAGACAAGAGTAAATTTAGGGCTGGTCAACCTTGTAGAAATATACTACCCCTCCAAAACAGGGAAAGCCAACAGCCCTCTATGCTCCTTGGCTGTTTAGCTGGGTCACTGAAAATGCCAATACATCATTAATACATTATGTCAACTGTGGTAATATTGTTGAAGAAACCTACCTTTGTGAGAGTTGTCAATTAGGACTTGGAAGGAGTTATTTAAAATCTCTCCTACCGTCAACTCACCTGAGGGGTAAATTCAAAAAGCAGGATCAATAGACTAACCGGCTAACTGTCCATTTGTTTTCATTCAAAACTTTCATTTGAAACAGTGACACATTATGTAGGACATCTTAATCTCTGTATGTCTAAGGCTGGATGCACACTACACTGCAGGACTGATGTGAGGAATGTGTTCAGGTCCGGCACATCACAGGGTCCTTATCGGCTCGTCTCAGCCATGCTGTGATATGGTTGGATGCCTGCTGGGTAATTTATAACCCCCATCTCCACCGGGTCATCCCAATTTTTATCAAACATGTTTGCTGTTATAATTGGTAGTTCTGAAGAGTACAAGTTGGTTTATCAATCAGGTCAAAGTAGAAACAGAAATGACAGCTGGGTAATACAAGATAGAGAAGTAGTGTGCATCTAGCTTCAGTGTTATGGTCCAGTTTGTGGTTCATTTAAATGATCTACTGATCCTGCTTCATGAAATTTAACCTTACATTAGCAAGAACTCTATATCTTCAAAACAGAAGAACCTTAATAACACCAGTCCTCAGAGACAAGAAATACTTCTGTACTTGAGTTACACGGTACGTGAAGAAAAACTGGCCACTTGTGTTTTGCAGAGGTTATAATTGAGTGTTTAGGGGTTTCTGCTACTAGCTACTGGATTACCTTTTCGTGGCCCTGAGTGGTTCCACTGCCAGTCACTTATGCCTATTCAGAAATACAGACACATATTGGGTTACAAGAGCACAGGGCAGCAGTGCCATCATGTGGGAGTCAGCTTCAACAGTTCGCATGGTCAAGTTGTGTGCATGTGGCATGGGAATGGGCTGTCTAAATATTAAACATTTTATGACGGGTTCACGGTTTCTAATGGGATCAGGGAAACAAAGCTTCTTTTCTTTGATAGCCGTCACTATAAGTAAGGTCAAAACGACATACAATTTAGTAAAGAATGTTATACAGCAGTCATGAAGAAATTCTAACCGATAATTGTTTCTGTCTGAAGCTGATCATTATTTCAAGTGGGGAGGTTGCTTTAGTCACCTCAAAAAGGATGTTTTCCCAAACAAACAGACACCAACATTAATTAGTTTATCTTTGCATTGTTGATGACATTTAATTCATCTCCCTCTTTAAGGAGTACTCAAGTGATTTAGTATTGTACTTCCATAAAATCAGATTTAAAAAACAAGTGGTAACAATAATCAAAGTAGCAGAGACAGAGACATCCTGACTTGTAGTCCTTAGAATGGGTCAAGATCCAAGATTGCTGGATCATATAGTTCCAATAATACAACTTAATAACATCTTGGTTTTTGGTCCTCTGCCTAATAAATACCAACACCTTCAAAATACCTCCAGTTTGTACTCAGGGTTTGTAGGTCTACCTAGCACATGGTGAAATTAGAACAAAAGAACATTTATACAACTATTCTCACAGGAGCTAACCAATTGCAAGTAACTAACTTTTTTTATTTTTTCTATTTTGGGGGGGGGGGGGGCGGATGGAAAAGGATATCTGTGAAGAGAATTGCACACAAGAAATCTAGCACAGATGAGGTAAATATTGCTTAATGTCTTTAACCACGTACAGCAGAGCAATATTTTATATATGAACAGTGACTCTATGATGAAGGGTTGCCAACGCTGTCAGTAGCGATGAGAATACCCCACCACGGGGTTCTACACAGCCTCATTCAGCTCATTATTTTAGACCTGCTGTTTTGAAAGCAAGCATGGACGGCTAATCCCACCAGAGGGCGAAATTTAACAAGCAACTAATGAAGAAATTCAAATATTTAGTAGATTACACCAGCTATTCAGGTTCATTATTGTGAGTGTGTTTTGAAATATGTGTGATCCTGTGGTCAAAACACACTTTTTTAGTTACGTTGTAATTGAAACTGTTTGTTAAATGTCTTTAATTGCAACTATTTCTGTCAGATGAGCTGCGAGCTGAGAGATCTCTCTCTCTGTGTCTCTCTCT
>NW_023340257.1:419494-421706 GCF_004916995.1 Morone saxatilis | reverse complement strand
CTCCTCTCTGGCTCAATTACATTCACATGACCAAAACATAAAAGTAAATGTAATATGAAGAAGGAAACAAAGTGGCAAGTACATCATCATAAAAATTTTACTTAGAATAAATTTAGCTAAATGCAGGAGGGGGAAGCAATCTTTTTGGAATAGAAATATCAAAGCTGAATTAAAAAATAGAGAAAATAATAAAAGGCAGCAATTCAAAGCCCTGACTGTGAAAAACACAGCAGTGAAAATAGTATAGGTTGTATTTTTGAAAAGATATATTACATAATCTGATACCCCACTTATTAAAAAAAACATCTTAATTTGATATTTATGCTGGTGTAAAACAAAAGGTACAAAAGCTACGTGGTTAGATAGTTTGAAAAAAAAAAAACAATATGCACAAATAAAAAAATTAAATAAAATGCCAACATAACATGGGGTAATTGACGAGAGTGCAATATTTTCTTTAAAAAAAAAAAAAAAAAAAAAAAAAACGACGTGCAATATACTAAAGCGCTAAAGCCTATATAGATTTACTATCATTGGTAAGTGGTATAGTCTGGGCTCAGTCAAAAAACCCTTTGTCAGTGTCATAGTCAGGGTTATGTCGATGTCTGGGGGGGGAGGGGGGCAGCTTGCTTGCGGGAAGTAGCAGGGTTTTGTTTCAGGGATAATAAAATAATACGAATAAGGATATTGGATCAGTAAGGCACAGGACATTACTCCCGAAATACCCAAATACGGCCAACCGCCATTTTAGCAGTAAATATGGAGGAATTTCCGATATACTGGTATTGGTATCGGAACAACTCTAAAACTGCAAGTTCCACCATCTACAGAAACTGCCAAACAACACTCAATATCTTTGTTTTAAAAACACAGTTACAACTTAAAAGGCTTATGAAATGACAAAAACTCAGTTAGGTCATGCTGGGAAGGAACAACGACTGGATGACCACCCACCTAGAGCTGAAGGGTCTGTCCTAGGTTTCTGCCTGTTAAAACGGCAGTTTTTCCTTGCCCCCGGTCGCCAAGTGCTTGGACCTCATGGTCGGTACTGTTGGGTCTCTGTAAATAATGTTAAACAGGAGTTCGGGTCTAGACCTGCTCATTTGAAAAGGTGTCCTTGAGATAATTCTGTTATGAATTGGCGCAAATATAACAAATAAAACTATATGAATTGGAATTAAAACTTGAATTTGTAATGGAATCTGAATTGAATTGGGGCAACCGGACTGAGGGGTATTGATTGAAAAACCCAGATACATACACAGACATAACAATGTAAATTACTAACAAATAATATGTTAATGGTAACTGTGTGGTTCTGCTGGAAGTGTTTATAAAATCACAAAACTTGGCATAATGTTTAAGTGTGAAAAAGTGAGCAAAAAGTAGTGAGGAGCGTAAAAGAGAAGTAAAAAGATAAGGACATGTAAAGGCCAATACCTTTATTGTTACTACAAAGGGTTGCTGAAGACTTGGACAACTGGCCATCCGTCTATGGAGTGAACTTGTGAAAGATCAAAACTAAATAAGGCAGACACTTACATATTTCCACAGATAGTGCAGGATCACTTTGAACTTAACATAAATACTAAAATCAAAAATAGTTGGGAGCGACAGAAACGGTCCTATTCGGATAGCAAAAGGCGAAGAAGGTAAACAGGCCTGGACAGGAAAAACCAGTTAAAAGTAAATATATGTTTACTCTTCCTAACGTATATACCTGATTCTTACAATCCATTTCTTGAAAAAAACAATGACAAATTTAATTCATGTATAATCTAAGAATACAAACAAAAAAGCACACAGAGCATAGTAAACTAAATGGAACACATAGGAAATAGGCAAATACTTTTAATCAAAGTCATGCTGCTCTTCAAATTCGTCAACTTAATATTAACAAAAGTGATTCAAGAAACATGTTATGTTCTTGCAACATAATAGGCTGAAACAGAATTAAATGTTGACCAACATAAGGTATGTTATGAGGAACAAGTGACAGTACATCATCATCAAAAATTTACTTAGCTAATAGCTTGCAGCATGTGTATCAGCTTAAATAGAGTTAATAAGGCAGCATTCAGCCCTGTGTGACAGCAGTGATTATAGTTGTATTTTTGAAGTTTACATATCTGTCCCACTTCTTAATAAACACATTTAATTGATTTTTGCTGTGTAAAAAAGGTACAAAAGCTAGTGGTTAGTGTTTGAAAAA
>NW_023340257.1:416413-419394 GCF_004916995.1 Morone saxatilis | reverse complement strand
CGGAGCAATTTCTGATACTGGTATTGGAACAACTCTAGTCTTGATTGGCTTGATCTGCAACAATAAATTAGCATTCTAAGGGTTATTGGCATTATAATTAGAAAGAAAAGCATTATAAGGCTCAAAATTGTTTTGCGTCTCTAAACAGATTTTGTTTTTTTGGCCAAAAATGGCTCTTTTGACAGTAAAGGTTGCTTTAGATAGTATGAGCAGTGTACTACCATAGTTGGTAATGTACTGTATTCTTAGGTCATTGATTCCCAAACTGAGGGTTGCAAGGCCTTTGTGATTTTAAGGGGTCGAAGAAAACTTTAAAAAATGTAAATAGAGTAGGCCTATATCTCAGAATTCCATTTATTCCTGAATTCATTACATTCAAAACTAAATGAAATTGTTGTTTATAGAATGTTATTTATACTATCAATTCAACAGAACAATGAGAAGTAAACACTGAAAGTCAAAAAAAGAAACTCATTACTGTATACTAGTATGTACTAAAAACAAGTTCCTAAAAATATCAAGAAAACTCATCTCTGATCAACAATTACATTCAATAACTATACATAAGGTTCCACCTGTACCCAAACTGAACCAGTTAAACATCTGAGATCTAACTAATTAATAATAAAATTATTATAGTTATATATTATATATTATAGTTTGTAAATGCTGGGTCTCTTTAATTAGATTTTTAATAGGAGATGTCCATCCTAAGCCTATCCTAAAGATCAGTTTGAGCATGTTTTGTCCACCTCAGCCCGCTGCTGCTGCTTTCCTTGGCGGCAGTCAGGCTCTACACTGCGAGCATTCCGTTCGCATGAGAGCGAAAAATAGTGTGTGAGAATGTGAAAACAAAAAAAATGAGTATTTTCACATCCTAAACATTACACAGACATGCTACACTTTGCTACACTCAGACTTTGACTCTGTCTTTCATTAACTAATGTAGTGCAGTTTACAAAACAGGAAGCAGCTCCTCATTTTCATCCAGCACTGGTTGGTTAATATGACAAGTGTTGGTGGCAGATCATATCAGTGACACTAATTAACGGGAATTCTGTGAGTAGTTTGTTAACCGGAAAGAAATAAACTTGTCTGACTGGTTAAAGCGCTCTCTGCATTCCAGTGTCTGTACAGAGCCAAAGATGTTTTGTAAGGGATGAACCTTCACTCTATAACACCACCATACAACCGTAAATGTACTTTTTATAGTTCAAACAACTCCAAAGATAGGTCTTCTCTCTAGCAGATTGTGTTACATAAGGTCAGGAGTTGCATGCTCCAGTTAAGTTCGTATTGATATCATTGAAATAATTTAAGCAAAAAATCTTAAAAAGTTTTGAGTATCTGGATTATAATTTTTTATAAAAAAAAAGGTTACTAAACCAGCAGGCAACAGCTGCTATTTGAATGTGTCAAATACATTTTCAGTGAGCATTTAGATAAATAAGAATTGCATCGTACTCAGGATATATGTAATTTTTTTATCATATTTATCATGAAAGAAACAACATCTATCATGGTAAATGGTAGGCTTTTTAAAAGAAAAATATACTATTTTAAAGAGTAACAACTGTGTTTCCATGTCCCATTGAAAAGGTTCAGAAAGGATGTCATCCACATACCTGGAGAAGCCCTTCCCACAGACAGAGCAGATGTAAGGCTTGTGAACTCCACCGTCATGGGAGCGGACATGGTATGTCATGCGATCCTTCCTCTTGAACCTCTGCTGGCAGATGGGACACTCGAACGGCTTCTCATCAGAGTGTGACAGCTTGTGGCGGTTGAGGTGGTACACATCTCTGAAGGCCTTACCACACATGTCGCAGCCGTGATTCTTTTTCACTGGTTTGGGGGGCTTTTTGGGGATACTCTGTTGCTGTTGGTGCTGCATTGGGGTCATGATGCTAGTGCCTGTGGATGTTGACGTGGTGGCTGTAGTCAGGATACCAGCTACAGTAGTAATGTATGAAGGATTTCCGCTATTCTCACGTGGTACAGTGGATATGAGCGGCACCATGGTGGGGGCTGTTTGTGTCTTCTTAGGCCGCGAAACCATCTTAATGCCAGTGTGGCAAGACTCATGCCGCCGCAGGTGGTAGCTGTCTCGGAAGGCCTTGTTGCAGTAGCCACAGATGAAGGGTGTCTTTGATTTAGGCTCCTTTTTCACCACAGCTATTGGAGGCCCTCCACCACCTCCCCCGCCAGTCCCACTAGCAACATTGTCTTTAAGAAGTTCTGCAGCACTGACAGGGGGTTTCTGGTCCAAGGGAATGGGCAGCACCGGTTTCTGATCAGGTGGCTCTGTTCCAGAACTGAGCAAAGGCAAGAGGCTGTTCCCGGCTACTTGGTGCTGGTGATGCAGAGCCTCATTGGCCTGCTGTAATGAAAAAGACATAACATTGCTAGCTTAGTTAACTGACAGGTCAATAGGGCACGCCATATGTTAAGCTTATAGTGGAACACCCCCTGCTGGACCACAAGGCAAATTACTTCAAACAGTCTGCTGCACTTATAAACTGTACATTTTGAATAAAATCGACAGTCCAAGGAAGCATGTAGCAACCTTTCTGAAGGACTGGATGAAAAACCGTGTGCTATGTCTTGTATATTTTATTAAAAAAAAAAACCCCAAAAAAAACCACTATGTTTCATTATGGTAGGGTTTGTTGAGGTCAATTAATGTATTGGATTGCATTAGATTATAGGTGTACCTAATAAACCAGTAACTGTGTACATCATACAAACATTCTAAAGACATACATTAGAGGTTTCTAAATGTTAAACACAACAAACACATTCTGCCCCCTTACAGGAAATGAATCTGTATGTGAAGATTTAACTGATAGGGAGCTGTTCAGCATCAGATTCAGTATACACTAGGGGTGGGTAAAAATATTTATACATCAATGCATTGCAATTAGGGCTGGGCGATAAATTGATTTTATCGATTAATTCGAATTTGTAGTTAAACACGATTT
>NW_023340257.1:411805-416388 GCF_004916995.1 Morone saxatilis | reverse complement strand
ATTTAATGGTCAGACCAGAATACCTGGAGTTGTATGTTAGGTAGACAAGGCGACGGTTAATGAAGTTAGGCTTGCCGCAGTAAGTCGGTATTACCGCTGTTGCAGTTTTCAGGCATACAGTGATTAAATAGTTGCCCTTTGTCGTTTTGTTTTATTTAGGTTGGATTACGGGTGCTACAATTAAACTGACTAAACTAAGGTGCTTGAGGAGTGAGTCAGATTAAGTTATCATGTCAATGATAGAATGATTAGAAGAGGGTTGCACTTAACAAAAACCAGGGGATGTTGCGTTTCAAACTGAAAAACAAAAGCTGACTATTTGCGCAGTATTCAAATTTAAACTCAATCACGGGCTCAACAATAAGGAAAATGAGGGAAAATAAGCTAGCATTTCACTTTCCCGATTGGGCAAGTTGTAAAAAAAAAACAAATTAAATGCACCATTTTTCTGCAGGGCCAGTGATGGCACAGTAGCTAAGTACGTGAGCCATCTTGCTTCCTTCTCATCTCTGTTGACAGCTGACACACACTCAGTTACCAGCAGGCCAGTTTGGGAGAAAAATGATGTGGGGTCAGAGTATGAGTGGTTGTGTGCTTGTCCACTAATCGGGGAAAAGGTTGGGCATTCAATCACCGATCCTCTATTGCTGCATGTCTTGAGCAAGACACTGAACCCCCGATTGCTCCTGCATGCTGTGCATCGGCCTGTACGAGTGTGCTATGAATTAGGGTGTAACAATTCACCAAATCCACGTTTCGGTTTCAGACTCGATTTTTGACCACGGGTTCAGTTCATACCGCGGTTTTTCCCCGTTTCCATTTTGCAGAGAAACAGGGACGACGAGAGAGATTGTATCTAAATGTACATTAAGCGGATACGCAGAAATCTTACATTACGGAGCGGTCAGTGAATGCACCACTGCCAGATGTCACTCACTAACGTTGATTTCGGTTTGCGACCCACATCGCGGCTTCACTTGAAAACTGAATCACGGGTGGGAGTTTATGAACGTACTGCGATGGAAAAGTCAGCAGAGACACACAGGGGAGACGAGGAGCGGAGAGAGAGACAGAAAGAGGCGGAGCAAGCGGGCGTTGTTTGCCGTGAGTGAGCAGAGGTCCAGGCTAGGTGTGTTCTCTGTTTTGCAGTGTGGGAGGAGAGAAACGTTTCGAGCAGATTAAAGTAGTAAAAATAAACACTAAAATAACGGTGGAAAATGACCTAGAATAACCTACTGTCAACACAAATACCAATATAGGCCTACACCGCTACCACCCCACGGGCGGCCGCACCCTCTGCAAGGTTACACTCTTAACGAGAGCCCTCAACAGTCCACGGGAGTGGAGTGTGTCGCGTTCTGTGCTCTCGGATCCGCGACACGGAGACCGTGACATTTTGTGCGCGATTTCGGTCTCGGTTTCAGAACCGTTACAGCCCTAGCTATGAATGCTTAGTCTCCGGTTCTGGTGAGCAAAAAAGTGGCACCTTGGCATTGGCACACTAACCATCAGCTGTATGAATGTGTTGAATGGGTTTGTGAGTGTTGCATTGTTTAGTGTCAGCTCATTTGAGTTGTTGAAAAAACTAGAAAGGCGCTTAGCTGAGCAATTTTATCGATCCTGCATTATATATCGTATTTTGTTTCCCCAGAAAGTATCGATTTTTTTCAGTCCGCGAGTATCGCATTACATTTTAGTTCCCATTCAATCTCCCCGTGTTCCACCTGCACTCTGCTCGCTGCCCGTTTTCCCCCTGTTCGCTTTGCAGGAAGAGCGATGATGTCAGCCAGCGCTTAGTGTCCTGTCGGTCCATTTTTAGCATTACCGTCTAGATACTCCCTTTAAATCATGACAATGACTCTTCTTCCTTCCTGGCCTTAAACTACTCGGCTAAGACGGGTACATTTTTAAGTTTAAATGTTTAAATTTGTTCTCAGTGAGTTTGAATTATTGTGTTTTGTGGAGAAGCCTATGTACTATGTTTACTTTACTGGTGCCTACCTCATATGTTCAGTGTCAATCTAAAAAGCTGTCAAAGAATCTGTTCAAACAGGGCCACTTTGCTGCACTTTTTAATTCAAGATTCAAGATTCAAGAAGCTTTATTTTTCCGAGGGAAATTACTGTGCAACAGTTGCAATACAGGGTTAGAGTAAAAATAAGCCAACATAAAATAAAATTCTGCCAGTTTGACAGAAGTTTGATGGCAAGGCGAAATGTTTCAAAGACATGTTAAGTTTCCAGAAAATGTCGGGGCAAATAAATAAAAACAGTTTTAAATGGGCAAGTAAAAAATGAGTACACCCATTCAGACCCACTTAAGTACCCTGGGAACCCTGCTGATGCTAATAAGAATCCTGTAACATTATTGAGGCAATTTGTGAACCTTGTCTGATGAAGGTGGCAGCATTTGGAGGTAACACCTTTAATCCACACACACCTTCCAGCGCACAAGAGTGAGGCAACCAAAATAATGAGCTCAAAGTAAGTCAGTGTTGGTTCACTTCACCTGTGACTGCTCTGCTCTGCACCGTGTTTCACCGCACCACTGGATATTGACCATCACTGATGAATATCTTCAAATATAAAATGTCCGGAGTAATCGGTAACCATGTTGTTGTCATGAGTTTATAAACTGGTGGGAAAATTTCCTCACCGTGGCATCCCTGTTAGGAGGCTTATTATTTAGGGTCCACTTGGTTCACCTCATGTGATGAAGCATCTAATGAGGCAGCATTCTAATGAACTTCACTCGTTATTGTTCTCCAGCGTTGTTGTGATGGGGTTTGGAGTTGTTGTCAGGCTATGGTACTCTGGGTGCTGCCCCACAAATGTTGCTGTTTATATTTTAACTACTGGCTATATTGTAATTGACAAGGTATTTTTCTGTTAAGTTGTGTTTTCAACAAACATCTTACAATAGCTAAGTGATATTCCTGAAAGAAGCAGAAAAAAATCTCTGACATTTTATGCAAATTAAATCTTGTTTTTTTTATTCACATGCAAGGTTTGTATAGAAACAAATGAAAGGCAGTATATTAGGGCATCACTCTGTGGACATAACATTCTATCAAATGGGACTCCATACCCCGCCTTGCAGTGAAAAAAACGAAACAATGACTGGATTAGTTTTATTTGTACCATTTCTTGTTCATTTTCATGCTCCTAACTCTTTTTCAGTACTATTTATCTTGGAAGGGACCTCACCCTTCACAACAGATTTGTATCAAAATCATCAGAGCAGCATGATAGAACAGCAGGCTGTCTCCCTGTTCTTGCTGAGAAAGAGAGAGCATTCGGCTGTCTTCGACTTGCATACACATATGCTAGGAGAAATGCTAATTGCAATAATGATTCTTGTCTGAGCTCTGCTACAGTGTGGCAGATATAAAAGCAAGTCGACAACCTGTGACGGCCCCCAGCTCCCCTCTCCACCACGCTAAAACACATTGCGTGGCCGCCTTTACTAAGTAGGGACGTGGCCGGCAGCTGAACGAGCCCCTCACCCCCACCCCCCTCCCATAAGTGCATCAGTGCTTGGATTTCTGTCGTCGATAAAAGAACACAGTAGGGAGAAAAAAAGGAGCACTTGGAGTCCTTGTCCCCTCAGACCACATCCCCCCTCCTGGCTGACCGGGTTGGGATGCTTGGCTGAACCTGAAAAGCCATGGGTCAGATCTTTAACCCTACCCAATAGTGATTACAGAAAAGAACAAGGCTGTCTCAAACGCCACGTCTCCGGGCTGACCTGTTGCCGGTTACAATGTGAATACCCCCCCCCGCCAAAATATTCATACAAGCCCCCACCTTCTGTTCGTCCTATCCCATTGGGCTTCTGCCATGACCAATCGGACAATGCCTGCCAGCAGCTGCAGACTTAAGATGTCCTCCGTACACAGTTTACTGCTGTTGGATTACATTTTCTGTGCCTGTCATAGCTTTATTTATTTGAGCGGCACATTTTTCAGTCCTTTATTGTCTATATCATTTTTGTTATTTGCGTTTTAGACTTTCAGATGTGCCACATTGTAATTGTATGTATGGCTCTGCAGAACACCTGCTCCTCCTTCCTTTCCCAAACAAATTTAGTTTCAAGTTGTTTTAGATAGAGCTGCACGATATGGAAAAGCCTCATATTATTATACATAATACATATATTATTTTGACAGCTATTGCGATATGATTCACAATTAGTGTGGGGGTTATCGTTTTTTTGCAACACAGTTAATTTTCACTGAAAAAAAATCATCACAATTTGTAGGCCAGGGCATCTCTGCATCACTACAGTACTTCATTGTAATGCTGTTTGTCACACATTTTACCTTTTTGTTATCAAAAACATAATAATTAGATTTATTGTGCAGCCCTAGTTTTAGAAGGGTCCGTGTATACTAGGGCTGGGTATTGTTAAGAACCTCACGATTCGACAAAATTGAATCGAATTGTGACCTAAAGAAGCAAAATCTAATCGATTTCGATTCGATATCGATTCAGTAATAAGTAGAATTACAGCTTCGGGACGGTGATTTCCGTCATGTGTTTGCGTGTTAGTATGGCATTTCGTGGTTCGAGTGTGTATACCAT
>NW_023340257.1:409619-411705 GCF_004916995.1 Morone saxatilis | reverse complement strand
CAACCTTCCGATTAGTGGACAACACACAACCACTCTACCTCTGACCCACAGCCATTTTCTCCCAACTGCCTGACTGGTACTGAGTGTGTGCAGCTGTCAACAGAGATGAGAAGGAAGCAAGATGGCTCACTACTTAGCTACTTCCATCACTGGCTGCAGAAAAATGGTGCATTTAATTTGTTTTTTTTTTTACAACTTGCCCAATCGGGAAAGTGAAATGCTAGCTTATTTGCCCCTCATTCCTTATTGTTGAGCCCTGATTGAGTTTAAATTTGAAATACTGCCAAATAGTCACTTTTGTTTTTCAGTTTGAAACCAAATCCCCCTGGTTTTGTTAGTCAACTCTTCTAATCATTCTATCATTACATGATAACTTAAATCTGACTCACTCCTCAAGCACCTTTAGTTTTAGTCAGTTTATAATTGTAGCACCCGTAATCCAACCTAAATAAAAACAAAACGACAAAGGGCAACTAATTTAATCACTGTATGCCTGAACACTGCAACAGCGGTAATACCGACTACTGCGGCAAGCCTAACTTCATTACCGTCGCCTTGTCTACTACATACCAACTCCAGGTATTCTGGTCTGACATTAAACCATTCTGTGACAAATACTAAGCGCTGCACCTCTTTAGCAGTGGAGCAAAGTAGCAGCCTACACATATGTTAAGCCTTGCTATATAAGCATGACAAATACCATGGCAACTGAGTCTTCATGAAATCAACCACTGAGTGTCTACGGGCTGTGAACCTGTGTGTTTATTCACCAGATTGACAGTCGGAAGAGTTAAATCATAACATTTTAATTTCAGGTAGTTTAAAAAAAAATTTAATGAGTTATAATTCTGCTTTAAGAGTCCTATTCTTATTTTTTAACAGACAATGATGGGAACTGGCCATGGAGGGAAAAGAATCTTTCCTGTTGAAGCTGCAGAAGGTAACTGTTTTATAAACATTTTTTTTTTCTCATATTCACTGAAACTTTCACTATATCCTCACAGTAGTACATGAGACAGATAATATGTGAAAAAAATCTGGTTCCTCTGGCTCCTCCTAGTGCTCAAAAAAAAAGAAATCCACCACGCCTGACATAAAAAAACAACAACATTCTCATTCCCAGGGCCCCAAAGCATCTGTATGTGACACCCTGGGAATGAGACTCACAATCAACTAACTTCAAGCCTCCGACCCAAAGCGGTTCTATATCTTTCTTGGCTCTGATTGGTTGTTTCCACCCAGGCCCGGTGGATTATTGCGCAGCAGCACTAGGAGGAGCCAGAGGAACCTGATATTTTTTCACAGATTGATCTGTCTCATGTATATGTCAGGATATAGTGAAAGTTTCAGTTAATATGACAAAAAGTTTTGCAAAGTTACCTACTGCAGCTTTAAATGAGAATAAACAAGAGGCAATCAGGTTAATAAAACTTTTGTTGACTGAATTGAATCTTGCTGTCACATATGTGTATTACAACAAAATGTAAACAAAAGTATAATGCAAAGCATTTAAAGGTTTAACAAAGAAAGTTCCAAAAATTGTGACACACAGCCAAACCCGTAAATTGAGAAGAAATAAATTCTCAAAATTGGGCATGAAAGTAGGGCTGCATGATATGGTAAAAAAAAAATTATATTGTAATTATTTTGACAGATATTGCGATATTCTTCACATTCTTGCATAACAATTTTTATTTTCATTGAAATCAAAATCATGATGTGACATTTTTGGGTGTCTGTACCAAACAAACATGTTCTCTTACATCTGGAGAACAAGATTAGTAGGTAAGGTTATCTCTAAAGCTCTACAGTACTTCATTATAATCAGAATCAGAAATACTTGATTCATTTTACCAAATAGCAGCTTATACGATTTGGATATTGCACTTAGCCATATTGTGATTTTGATCATATTTTCTATTAATTGTCCAACCCTATGTGAATGGGCATCAAAATTTAGCATTTGAACAATTAAGCTCCTGGCAAACTGCTCAGTGTTTCTTAAAGAAAAAACCTTTTCAGCCTTACTTAATAGTAATTATTAGTGGTGAGTATTGGCAAGAACCTCACGATACGATACGTATCA
>NW_023340257.1:406505-409519 GCF_004916995.1 Morone saxatilis | reverse complement strand
TACGACTCACAGTGCAGCTGAATAAGCTCAATATCGTGATAGGTATCGTATCGTGAGGTTCTTGCCAATACTCACCCCTAATAACCAATGGACATAATATAAACCAAATGATATCAAGAATTGGCCTTGGTTTCTGTGTTAATATTTATGTAACAAAAAAACTGGTTATATCCACTTCTCCAATGTACAGCCATCTCTCAAAAGACAACTTTTAGGGAGCAGGTAAACTATTCTTACTATTAAGATTTTTAACCCTTCCAGGAAACTGCAACCTAATTGTTACATACTGGAATCATATTATATTCTGTAGTAGCAAAATCATGTTGGAATATAAAATATTGGAGACAGTTGGTGATACAACAGATACTGTAACAAGTTATACTCTCCTGTCAATAAGCAGAGAAACACAGTTTGTACTTACTGCAGTTGGGGCTCCACAGTATGGTAAAAAAACATCATATTATTAATTTGACAGATGTATATATATGATTTGCAACTGGTGTAAGAATGATCATTTTAGCCTCAAAAACGACTTAAAATCATGTGACATTTTTATGGTTCTTTAACAAAACAAACTTGTTTTCTTAAATCTGGAGAACAAGATTTGTAGGCCAGGGTATCTCTGCAGCACTACAGTACATTATAATGTACTGACTGTCACATATTTCACCTTTATCAAAGAAATTGCGGCGTCTGCGATTTGCATATTGTAATTTCGATTAATTGTAACTGCAGTCATAAATAGCTACTGTATCTCCGGAGCAGGACTTCATTCAACCAAAACTTCATTCACACAAGGAGCAATTAAAGATTGATTTGCTGACAAATTATGGAGGGTTTTTAATAAACTCTGCATATAGTTTACGGAATTAACTACTTGGCAACCCTTTATTTTCATGAAATATCCGCTCCTGCACTACTTTGCACGGCGTTACTTGCTCACTCATGGTGATGCAGGGCCATAAGTGGAACATTAAACTTGACGTAAGTTATTTGATGTAAAGGATGTGTGACAAACTAACGAGTAACTTCCTAATATTTTAAACAGTTCTTAAAACAAGTTGCACACACTATATTCTGTTTTCTAAAACAAAAGGCCACGTTAACGTTACACTTTCAAGTTTACATGGTGGCTGGCGTGTACAAGTTTAGTGTCCGGCCAATGGTGACTGAAGGTTTGCGTCATGTACATACTTGTTTGCGATCTATGGTTTCAGATTTGCACAAAAAAAGCAAACGTTGGAGTCTTAAATGCGGTTTAATCTCTGCTGTCCGCGTGCTATGTAGCCTTCAATTTACACTGTTAGCGTTAGCTAACTTCTTGATAACCGACGGCTGTCTGCTGTAACCTTACTAAAAGCTAAACAGCTAATCAACACAGTTTGGAACACACAATAAATCGCTGTCCACACTGCCAACTATAGTTATCTGTATTGCAGCGAGAATTGCTGTAATACTGGCGAGGAAAGTATCCAGGTTAGCTAACCCGTTATCCAATTAGCTTAGCTTTACCTACATGCAACAGCAATAGCTCGACCTACTAGCCAATTTGCTAGCGCGCGCGCATCAACAGCAGTGGCAACAGAAATGAGCCTCGCGGTGATTTTGTACAAATTAAGACAAAGCTCGCGCTCTGGTTTCACACATACATCAGACCATTTAAGCACCACAACCGAGGCCCCACAGGGTCTCTGTAAACCACACAGCCGGAGGTCTCAGGTCCGATAAAGCTGGTTAGCAGTTTGCTAAAGCTACCCACACAGCCGAACTAGCTAGCAGGCTAACACCTTTGTTTTGCTTAGCTAACTCTAATTCATATCAGAAAGTGATATAAGAATATTTGGCTAACAACATTTACGCCATTTCGAACGCGTTTGTGCAGTTTCTCAGACTACTGCTGTACTGTGCCACTTACTTGGAATAAAAACGTACTCCAGCTCGGTTCCATTGCAACACTTGGCAACACAAGCTAAAATCTGCAGGAAACCTACAAGGAATCTACAACAAAGCAGCTAAACATGGCAGCTACAACTTCCTGTAACCCCCAGGGCTGAACCAAGGCCAGTGGACTTTTTTTTTTAGGACGTCTGGACTACAAGAAATATTCAGATATTACAACCGCTCCACAGAGACACTGCTGTCGGACAAAAATTTAATGTATTACTATATAAACGAAAAGCTATTCCCATACAGATAAGTATAATGAGCAACGGAAGCATGTTTTCATAAAAATAACATTATTGGCAGTAAAACAACACCATAATGATCTGATTATGTATTAAACTTTAGTACTCAGGTGATCAAATCTGTTTTAATTAGAATTACTTAGAAATATGGAACATTCTTTACATTTCGTGGATTATGAGTGGAAATTCAACAAATATAGGTTTCATTTAAAAAGGTGCAACTGACTGGATGTATAGAAGTAAAGGTATATAGGTTTCATGTTTGTTTATGAAACATTATGAAGTTCAAATATTTTTCAATAAAAAACTAGTGCCAGGATAAAATGTTTGATTTAATTTTTCATGTACATTTATCATTGCAACACTTACATTTTCTTGGGCTGCAACTTAATTGTTATTTTGATTATTCTGCTTTTTACTTTGTTGATTACGGTAATCAGTTTGTTCATAAAAGGTCAGCTTTGAATGAAATGTCAAGGCAGTAATTATAATATAAATTAGGGGGGGACACATCCCCAAATGTGCTCAAAATGCCTCTCTATTTCAGTCTCCCTATTTCATTACTTTTAAACGTATTTATAAATGGAAAGCTAGAATGTAATATGAGTGTTACCTAGGGCACCGGTTCCCAATCTGGGGGTCAGGACCCAGACTAGGGGTCTCCAAAGGTTCACAGCGGGTCGCTAGGCCTTCTTGATTTTAAGAGGTAAAAGGAAACTTACAAAATATACACATTGGGTCTACATTTCAATAATTTCATCAATAGTCACAAATCTTGGTGTAAAAATGGACTCCCAACTCACTTTTGAAGCCCATATAAATCACCTA
>NW_023340257.1:406259-406405 GCF_004916995.1 Morone saxatilis | reverse complement strand
CTTCTACCTTAGTAAAAATTCCAGAATCTCTGAATATGCTAATGTTGTTCATTTCAAAATCAGGAAGTCCATCAGGAAATCAAGTTTTCGAAAGTTTTCAAGTTTTCGAAACGAAACTTTCCACTTTCAGCAGATAAATGTGAAAA
>NW_023340257.1:403940-406196 GCF_004916995.1 Morone saxatilis | reverse complement strand
CTGTAGGAACAAGAAGAAACACAGATTTTTGACTGAAGGGGGGCTTTTTTCTTTCTTCATTCTTTACACAACTACAAAGTGGGTCTCCTGCACAAGAGTCACATGCGCCATAAGCCCATCCACCACCCTGACCTCCACATCCCAACTTTCCACCTCACTACATTAAAGGCACAGTACTGAATGAATGATTGTCAGTAACATTTTAGACAGACTTAGTCTGCTCTTACAGCCTCATTATGTTTATACTATTCTAACTCAAACTTTACAACCTGTAGATTTTAATTACAAGATTGTATTACAAGTTGGAAGTTTAGTGGTGGTGACATTGAAGGCATACGACCATAGTTCGTAGTTGAGTAGTTTATTTATAGCCTTAGTGTTTATGCATTTACGCTTCAAAAATCCTAAAAGTGGCTATGATTAGATTATCTTTTTGTTGAAGAAACCAGGGCGAGGTTGGACTACAAAAATACATCATTCCTGTAGCACTGTATTTGCTGTTAGTACAAAACGGTACATTGATTTCTTGCTATTAACTGTATACCATGAAAATAAGTGTAACATCAGAGACATATTATGGAAACAATATATTATGAAACAGCCTCATCCTATTGCATTGCCATGCCTCAAATGCTTGCATGCCATTAACTATTTCAAGTGACCCATTTTTTACAATGCACAGAATAGCCCAATGTGTCAATGTTTACATATTTATTTAGGGTATGTTTCAGGACTCCGAGTTGCCTTTCTCAGTCTGTTTTCACAAACATAATGGCATTACAGAAAAATGTCACTCTTATAGCCAAGACTTCTTGGTCCGTCCCAGCCTGGCCATATTGGCCAGCTTGACCTTCACTCTGTCTCTGCTCTCCGGACTTCTCTTGGAGGTACATTCCACAGTTGAATCTGTCTCAAAGGAAATAGCTGGGGCATGTACGAGCAGACCTCCAGTCTTCTCTGGGGCCATGGCTGCTGGGGTCTGTAGAACCAGCTGGCCCCTCAGTGAATGCCTGAGCTGCAGCAGGAGGGGATTGTGATTTGAGTACAGTCTGACGGTGTCCCTCTCCTGACTGCAGCAGGTGGAGCAGGCTAAGCAGAGGATGCGGAAAATGTAGATCCAGCCCAGGTAGTGGAGTTCTGCAATGTTGAGCAAGAAGCAACCCAGGCTGATGCTGAACATGAAGTTCAGGAAGATGGTTTTCTCAGTGGCACGTGACACAAAGCAGTCTGTACGAGTGGGGCAAGGGTAGGTCTCGCAGCGGTACAGGTGAGGTACCTCAAAGCCAAACAAGAAGTACTGGCCTATTAGGAAGGTGATCTCCATGACAGATCGGAGTAACACATGAAGGATGTAGATGAGCAGAACCTGGCTGGACTGCTGGGTGGGGTCCTCTCCTACCTCACCATAATCCTCTTCTAGAAAGCTTGGTTCTACTCCTTCACTCTCTCTTGCATCCCATTGCTCCCTGTAATGAGGACAGTAAATCGGCATGCCAACCCTCCGGGCCTCCATGCCATCCTTCATGTGTCCACATCTCTGTCTGGGAGGCCTCTGGTCTACCACCTGTGCCCTTTGGCCATCCAGCTTCTCATCCTTGGCAATCTTATGCAGGACGAAGACTATATAGAAGATGGATGGGGTGGAGACCAGCACAATTTGGAAGACCCAGAACCGCAGATGTGAAACAGGAGCAAAGGTATCGTAACAGACGTTGTTGCAACCAGGCTGCTGGGTGTTACAGGTGAACTTGGACTGCTCATCACTGTACACAGCGTCACCCACCAAGGCCACCAGCAGGATACGGAAAATAAGCAGCATGGTAAGCCAGATCTTGCCTATCACTGTAGAGTGGTTCTGGACCTCAGACAGGAAACGACCAAGTATGGACCAGTCACCCATGGCTTAACCTTAGAGAAAAAGTCAAAGATTATGTCACCAGTGTTATTATTAATGTTAGATATGAGGTTTCTGTGTACATCAGGGGTTCTCAAACGGTTGTTTTTCTGTCTTTGGAAGAAGAAACTTTAGAAGAAAATTTAAACTCACATTGTTTAAAGGATCAGTTACTTTTTTTAAATAACAAAATCATGCCGTATTTCAAATGGGTGGTGGTTATCTCTGATCTTACTAACAATTGTTTACATATGCTACAAGTCTATCCACCTAATCTCGCCACATAGCCAAGGTGATTAAACTAATGAAAACATACATTCAAATATTATATTCTATTTCTGCCAATAGACCTTCCTAAATGT
>NW_023340257.1:400534-403840 GCF_004916995.1 Morone saxatilis | reverse complement strand
TTGCAATATATCGCAATATATTGAATTGTAACCCCTGTATCATGACACATATTGTATTGCCCAATTTTTGGCAATACACAGTCCTAGTCAGTATGCATTGGTTTGATCTGAGGGAGAGGTGGATACAGATACAGGACAACATGCTGCCTATGAGGAGCTCACAACAAAGAAAAATATAGGGAGGGTTACACAGTGCCAAAATATTTTTTGTGTATTTTACTGTTTGGAAGATAGTGACCATTTATATATTTATTTCCAAATGGTTCCTAATGTGCATGAATGTGTTGTATCATTGTGTTGAGAGCATTTGTTCTTACTGTACATTCATATTTGTAATTTCTGTTTTACTGCTTATATGTTATTTACTCAGCTGTGGAGGATATCTGACTTTATTATTGTATGACGATACAAGTTGATTTTGTTCTGGGAAAAAATTGATTTGGGAGCTGGAAATTCTCAAAAAGTGGTTTAAATTGTCTCTTAATATTAGGAAAACTAAATCAAAAAGACAATGCTGGGGATATCGAATCAAAAAATCTTTTGTTGAAATTGAGATGAATGAAAGAGTTTTTTATATAAAAACCCTAGGGGTTGTGACTGACCATAAATTGACATGGGAACTCTAGGGTACTAATCCTAACCCTGAATCAGATGTTTCAACATAAATGCATCACAACTTTCTTCACACTAGTTACCTTTTTATTCTCCTCTATTTTATCACTCCTCAAATTAGTCTGTCATTGTGATAATAAGTTGTATTCAAATGAAAGCTAAATTGAGGGGGGAGGTAAATGTTTAGGCAGAAAACAAACTTGGTTCATCCTCGACCTCTGAGGGTTTTTTCAAACTGCTCTATTATGGATTTTGTTGGAAATAATTTCAAAACAGTTTTTACAGAGTTTCGACACATTATTGTTAAATATTAGATTTTAGAGTTTTCTACACTTTGCTGGGAATTAAATCCCGGTGGGGAATTGTATTAATGTATGTATGTATTTCTATATTTTTATATGCCTAAAATGTTTTGAATTCAAAAGTAACTGATCTTAAATATATTGGTATCTGCCTTTGAAAAACTTGGAAACCTTGGAGTTATAAAGTGTAAACTGCACCTTAGGTTCTGTGCCTTCGGGGTTAGCTAAAGCCCTGATGCATTATTCATTGTGTAAGTTTGTAACTCATCTTCTTGTCAGACACAGTTAGATAAACTACTTTATTAAACTATTGTATTGTACAGTATAGACTTTAAGGAGAAAGTATATAAAATAACAACGGAATGCAATTAGAACTCACCTTAATGTAACCTTGAGCTTTCCAGGATTAATCCTTACACGGTAGCCTTTGCCATGCAGTTTACATGGCTATTTTCAATCTCAAAGCGTTGATGAAATTAATCCTGTTGAACGTGGTAAGGGAGAATAGGCTGACCACACATATTGAGTCAGTCTATCTGAAACTCACATTGTGCTATGTGGCTACAAAGGCTGGCAATGTACAGTGCAACAAAGATTTCAAAACACAATGGGGGGAGGTTCCTTTACTGAACAGCCGGGAACAGTCAAACAAAAAGCGTATGGAACAAGCTAGCAAGCGGACACAATACAGGCATATGCAAAGGTTCTGTATGTAGCAGGCTTGAAAAGTAGTTAGAGAGGAATAAATCATTCTACATTTCCTTTGTTTTCCATATGGTGCCTCAGACATTTCGAAATCAGAGCACAGGGTAATGACAGCAGGTTAGAGGCAGATGCACTGGAAAGGGTTTCGGATCTTCACCAGCACCTCTCCACTGAATCATCTGCAGGCCATAAACTTACAAACTATTGCAGAGGACTCTGGTTGAGAAGTAATGCACCAGTCACAAACTGCATTTTGCACTGGGCTGGAATTCAGTTGTCACTGTATATAGATTTAGTGAAAGGCTGGGTTAGGTTCAGCATGTTAAGACAGAACTATACAATACAGGTCAGCCAGAACACTTCAATCACAGTCACACAGATTGAAATGAGTATACTGAGTTGATATAGCTCAATTGTGACTGTTGATTTATGATGTATCATTTATGTTTCACAGTTCTGTTCTGTATGTGTTTCAGTTGAATTTAATTTACATAGTGCCAAATCATAACATAACTACTATTTACAGAGACCCAACAATAACTTTAAGAGACATTATAATCCATCTGGCCATGACTCAAGCTACATTTCTGTCAACCACAGTAGTTTGGAGTGATCAGCGTCCTGTGAGGAACTACTGGCAGCTACAGCATGAGGTTTAATGCTAGGTGTGTGTGACGATGTGTGTGAGAAATGCTCCAAAAAAAACAATGGCGGCTGCTAAAGAGGTTAGCGTAGAAACTGGTAGCATCAGTTACATCAGAACTGGAGAGTATTTCTTCATTGAAAGACCCTCCATATACTTGATGGATAGGCACAACATTTTGTACAGATATGAAATTTAGTACAGGAAGTCAGTGTCCTAAGAGGATGAATTGTAATAAATATGTTCCCTTGACCTTTAATATAGTCATAATCAGGTCAAAATGTTTGGTTTATGACCAAATAACTGCAATGCCTAAGATGGTGAACATGATAAACATTATACATGCTAAACATCAGTAATAATTTTCATTGTGAACATCATACCCCTTTTAGACAGAAGAAACATGTATAATCTGGAGTAAATCTGCAGAAAACCACATTTCAACTCGTTTTAAAAATCCACAAACACATGATGAACTTTTTATCTTTATAATAATTAATAATAATGATAATTACCATAACATTGCAAAATCATAAACTATAAAAACTAACAAAAACTGTTACAATCAACAGAGATACAGCTTTTTTCCTTAAGGGACCTTTTTTCTGTAATTGAGTAAACTGACAACCCCCAACTAAAGGGCCAACCACACCAAGAACAATAACAATAAATATAAATACATCTTTTTAAAAGTGGGTGGTGGGAAATTTTTCATCAGTGTGGCTGCTCACAACGTTATTGGTCTTAGTATTGACGGCCCTCACGTGACATATTTTATGGATATTTGATATCATATTCCATGCTTAACATTGCTTAACATGCATTGTTAATAACAGTAGAGAACAACTGATAAACTGTACAATGGACCCAAATACCGTAACAACAATCATTCATTCTTGATAGGCTTTTTTGAAAAATGTAAATTGACATTTGGCCATTGTCCTGTTGGCTCTTTGGTTGTTTGAACTTCTCTAATGCGGGACGAGGCTCTATGAGAGAGTGAAGGCTCTGTGAATATAGCTTGTGTTCAGGTCTTCAAAACTT
>NW_023340257.1:399709-400434 GCF_004916995.1 Morone saxatilis | reverse complement strand
AAAAGTGTCCTGAGATAACTTCTGTTTATGAATTGGCGCTATACAAATAAAATTGAATTGAATTGAATTGAATGTTAGTGATGCTTTTAATAGAATAACGTAGAGTGTATTTTTACCTTTAGTCATTTACACATACAGGATTGAACCAGTTTCACTTTATATCAGTATGAACTGATTTTTTCATGAGTTCATACTGATAAGAACTGGGATCAATTTATCAGATCACCTAATCAAATGAGAAAAAAAAATCACAGAGAACTTAGAACTCAGAGAAAGTGGGCAAAGGTTTAAACCACCATTGGGAAACAGAGAATGAACCCCAAATGCAAATAGGCAGAATAAAGAACAATTCAGAACATAAAGGCTAATCTCAATATACTACTTTAATTATAAAAATATATCAGTGATGTATTTTAATGTTTTGACACATTGAAACCCATTTCATGTCGAGGCAGATGACCACCCACCTAGTGCCGAAGGGTCTGTCCTAGGTTTCTGCCTCTTAAAAGGCAGTTTTTCCAGGCACCTGGTTAGCTCAGTGGGTAGAGCTGGCAACCCATGTACCAAGGCTGAGTCCTTGCTGCAGCAGCCTAGAGTTCAAATCCTGCCTGCGGCCCTTTGCTGCGTGTCATCCCATCTCTCTGCCCCCTTTCCTGTCTCTCTTCAGCTGTCCTATCAAATAAAGGCATAAAAAAGGGCAGTTTTTCCTTGCTCATGGTGGTACT
>NW_023340257.1:396919-399684 GCF_004916995.1 Morone saxatilis | reverse complement strand
CAAATCCTGCTGCGGCCCTTTGCTGCTGGTCTCCCCAGTCTCTCTGCCTTTCCTGTCTCTCTGCAGCTTGTCCTATCAAATAAAGGCATATAAAAAGGCAGTTTTTCCCTTGCTCATGGTGGTACTGTTTGGGTCTCTGTATAATGGTTAAAAAGGATGGTTCGTCTAACCTGGCTCTATTTGAAAAGTGTTCTGAGTTAACTTCTGTTATGAATTGGCGCTATACAAATAAAACTAAATTGAATTTAATTTAATTTGTACTCCTCCTTGCAAAAATTTAAGATTGAGATTACAGAATAGTGCCAGGCATTGTAACATACTTAGGTAGAGTGGGTTTCAGGATGGACTTAACATATTTTGGTTAATTAAAAAGATGTAAACACAGCCTCTCCTAGCATATTGAACATAAAACTAAAAAAAATATTTTTCAGCAGACATTAATGCATATAGGTATTATATCAGCGTCCTGACCGCATCCCCATCCAACACCTTTGGGATGAATTGGAATGCTGACTGCAAGGACCAATGCTCTGGTTCCAACATCTGATGGTAAGTTTAAGACCAGAGTGGAGGCTGTAAGAAGCACATTAAAGTCCATGGTATCGGAATCCAGTATTACATTATCAACAATGAAGGGAATGTTCAGGTGTTTTGGTGGTGTAATATAAAGTTCAATGAATAAAAGCAAGCAAGCACAGGAGGCTAGTTTGCTAAAGAAAACAGCAGAAATGTCAATGTATCATTACCTTAGATATGTTTTAAGAGTGTGTGACAATATCTTTAGCTGTGTAGTATTCTCAGAAGCTGTGGTTTGATGCACAGCTGCATTTGAGCTGCTGTCTTTCAGAAATCACCTACTATTCAAGCTTCACTAATTTGCTGCACTCCTGGTCAGTTTTAAAGGTCCAGTGTGTAACATTTTGGAGGATCTATAGTCAGAAATGGAATATATTATGCATAAGTATGTTTTCAATAGTGTATAATCACCTGGAAATAAGAACCATTGTGTTTTTCTTACCTTAGAATGAGCTATTTATGTCTACAGAAGGAGCAGGTCCTCTTCTACAGAGTCTGCCACATTGAACCACCATGTTTCTACAGTAGCCCAGAACGGACAAACCAAACACTGGCTGTAGATAGGTTCTTTTACTAGTTTTGCAGCCACCATAGTTTCTCCTCAACACTTGAAACGCAAGCTGTATTCAGTTGGTTGCAGTCTGCAGGTTGCAGATGCCACTAAATCCCACACACTAGTCCTTTAATGGGTAAAATCTATTGATCACTTCATTTTAACATTTTGTCATGTTCACAAATTAAAGTTCAGGTCAAACTTAAGTGTGAACCAAATTAGTGGCATGAAATTATTTTCTTTTTAAATGAATGACTGCGGACGTTTTCGATTATCAGAGTATCAAAGTTTGTGCAGGTCGCACCAGCATGAGAGCAATTATTGTACAAGTTTATCAGTAAGCAATGTGTGAATTCACTTACTGTCACTGCAATCTCTAACAGAAAAAGTAAGAAGAATCCATACATAAAGATCATAGAAATTCCAACAATGCGTCAGGGCACCTTGCATCCTTCCTCCATTCCCTTTCTCTCAGTCCCTGGACCCCTAGTGTCCCTCAGCACTGAATTCTCACAGAATTTAAAAGATATTACATGCATGATGACTTTAAATGTTTGTGAAAAAGAAGCTTTAATGGCCCCAAAAGCTGCAAGAAAACTGGGACAGCACTGTGTGAAAGCATGTCACCTGAACAAAGACATGCCTTCAGAGAATAAAGAGTGACACACTGCTATACCCCTGTGCACAGGTAAAGTGTGTGTGTGTGTGTGTGTGTGTGTGTTTGTGTGTGTTGTGGTTCCAGATTTTGCCATTGTTCAAAGCACCAAAATGTGAAAGTGTACATAAAGACATATCTTGTGAACAAGATAATGAACAAAGCTTATGTAGGTAAGAGGTGTTAAAAAAATCTGTCAGATATACCAGCTAAATACATTAAACAAGAAACATGATCTCTACATACAGATTAAACTGTTACATGGTTGTGACTGACTATTATGGAGTATATATTCATATCTATATCCTGCTTATAGACTTCAACACTAAAGTAATGCTGTATATGTTGCTATAGTATTTACAGTCCCACAGCCCTGTATGAAATGAAATAGTAAAATATGATTCTAAATATCGGAACTGGTCCCCTATCTCCACTAGCTTTGAGTGTTTATGTCTCTGTTGTGTAAAACCTGTAATTCCACCTCTGCCCACCTGGTGTCCTCAGAGCACCTTCCAATGCATCTGCTGCTTCAGTGGACACATTAAAAAGCCAGAGTAGGACCAGATAAGAGAGTGTGTCTTAGCACCACTGTAGCAGTTGTAACAGAAGCACAACTGTTTTGAATATTTGCATTAGGCTCTGAGTTAATGCCTTTGGGTTGGTGTACCTTATACCTGTAATTCCCAGAGGTGGGAAGAAACTAAGCATCAATACTTCAGGAGTGGCATTTAATTGCTTGCAATCTGCAACTTCATCTCTAGATGCCACTAAATCTTACACACTGGTGCTTTAGGTAGTTCTAATTAATAATATAACTGTCGGGCATTGGCAGGGCAGAGACACAGAATCTTGAAGCACAGGACATTGGTAGCTCTGGTTGAGATGGTCAAGTTTTTATATCTTGTCCAGCAAATGGTAAATAGACCTGTACTCTTGTAGGACCTTTCTAGTCTTCCGAACCACTCAAAGCGCTTTTACACT
>NW_023340257.1:396600-396819 GCF_004916995.1 Morone saxatilis | reverse complement strand
ACCCTGAGGCATGCAGGCAAGATTTTGGCTTGACATAAACTCTTTGAAAACACTTCCCTCAGGACCAGAACCTCACGCCACAAGAACAGTTTCTTTCTGTCTGCAGCTGGCCTCATTTACAAGGCCCGGAATCCCCACTGACACTGACTCTAAAACCCACCCTATATATGCATTACATTAATGCACTCCCGTTGGTTTTTCTATCCTGCACATTGTAAA
>NW_023340257.1:391381-396582 GCF_004916995.1 Morone saxatilis | reverse complement strand
TAAATATCTTTCCTGTACAGTTGTAGATCTTTCTATCTTTATCTTTATTTATTTATATTTCAAACAGTACTTGATTTTTGTGTGATTTTTATGCACCAACGCACTAATAAAAACAATTCATTCTAAGGTAGTAGAAGGTGAATATACCAATGTTACACACTGGACCTTAAAGAAAAAGTTTTTTGCTGACCTGGATAAACTTATTTTTTCTATTTCTTCATTGAGATGAAATAACGGTCCCACCCGTATTAAGAAAGTATTACATCTCCCAAAAATATGTATTTAAAATATATATATTTAGAGAACTTCACACAATACTGTGGGAGCTGTAATATTCAGAACATTCTATATTGGTTTCATAATCCAGATGATGAATCTCCTCATTGGGCTCATGAGGAAAAGTTATCTGCACAGTCTGATTGTGTTCTGTTAAATGCTATCAATTGCCACAGCCTGTTATCATCTGAGCCCAGTTCATAAAACACTCTGCACACAAGGTCCAGTTCGAAATAATCATTTGTTTGAACCTTCACTGACAGACTGTACGTTCCATATTAGGTTTAACAGAGGCATTAAGAACAAGATGATCTTTACAGTAACAGTGTATTTATGCTTTTAGCCAAACTTTCCACTCTGTTTGCCCAAGCCAATTGCCATATTTTTACAGTAGCCCAGAATGGACAAACCAAACAATGTCTCTAGATAGGTCATTTGTGTTTGTTTTGAAGGGGTGGGTCAAGCAAGACCACAAGTCTGCAGGCGTCAGTACCATCTTCACCATGGGCTTCTGCTGGAGGGACAGAGACTTTCCAAAGTGTGGAAGTGGTATGGACCTGTTAGCTCCTCCAGCAGTGGAGAAAACAGTGATTAATGGTCTTCACCACTTACTCGTTGATAATACTACTTCATTGCTTGAGTATGCCTTTGTTGCTAATATAGTTAGCTGAGTGTTTAACTGTGGAACAGTATTTACACCCCTGATGAAATACATAATGATTTAAATAAAAAAGGAAAATCATATTCATACATTATAAAGTGTGTAAAATTAAAGCTGGTGTGCATTCAAACATTGTGGAGAGCAAAACATTTTATTACTAACACTGGAATAGTTCAATTTGTATATTATTATACAGAAACTAACTGCTTTACAAAAACAAAATGATACAATATCACATGTATGTACAGTGTAGTAAATATACCATCTCAAATTGTACACAAAGTATTTACAATTGTCACACATACTGCATTAAAAACAAAACTCAGACTATTACTCTACAGACATTAGATTTTGCATAACATCAAATAAAACATGCCACATTTGGAGGTTTTTCATCTTTACAAACCCATGACTGTTTTTAAATTAGTGCAAGTCAACCACTTGTTTAAGAGGTTATGGATACATAATCCTTAATATTTCCATTCACACACAAGTCAAACTAAAACCTGGAAATGATGGCAATCTGCTAACATGGTGTTCAAAGAAATATGCCTTCAGATTTTTCCTGGTTGTGTTTTGTTAAAAGGTATACTCGCTGATTCTGTAGTTCAGGTTATGTGGATGCTTGGGAGAAGAAAATCAGCAGGTGTAGCTGTAAGATCAGTTCGATGGTGAAAAGTGGTGAGCAGAGACGATGGATCGAGTTGAAATATTTCTGTGGAATCTGACACAGAAATCTGAATAAACATGTATCTTTATAGCCTCATTGGCCCAGACCCAAAAATCCTTCCAACCGGACCTTCATGGCCACTCTGTACTAATCCATCACTGTATTAGAAAATGTGACTTTAACAACTTAATTGTGATTCAACTCCATGCTTGACTCAAAACTAGGGTTAGACCTATTTACATGGGAAGGAGGGCAGATGTTCCATTAAATTACACTTCAGTGTGGTCCTTCAAATCAAACCACGGTCTGTAAAACCTGACATCAAAGAGGATTTTAACACGTTTCATTTATTTGCTCAATAACATTGGTGACTGAAGGCCCCAGTCTGCTTTAAACCAAGTTGGAAAAACTTGTTGGACTATCTAACAGTCTGAAAACACCTTTCCGAAACATTTTTGCAACTTTCTGAAGCCATCACACGCACTTTATGCAGCGATTGTCCAGGGTTACACCAACAGGGCTTACACCTGCTCTTAAGCTTAAATGCTCTTAAGTCATCATAACTTGGAGGTCTAAATCCAACCTAATGGTAATGCCTGTCACCATCTGGGCTTAAGATTGATTGCTACAGATATATACAGCCTCTATAGTCACACATACACATACCCTCTCGCCACAAAAATTTGGGAAAATTAAAGCAATGCAGGTGAGACTAAGAAATGAAGGTCACTCAGTAAGAAATAACTGTATGCTGCACTGATCTGCCCAGTTCACTTCACTAAGACCGAAAGTAGTCCAGACTAGGCTTAAGTTCATTCTACAGACTGGTCCTAACGAAGAATGACTTAGCGGTTAGGACCAAGCTTACCAAAGACCAGTTGGTGCAACCCATGCCTGGTGTGTGTGGAGCTTCTGTCAGTTTTATGTGTCCAACATTACAAACACGTTCAAGGAGAGACTGTTAAGAAAGTGAGGCCTGCTATGCTCATTTGTAAGAGTCATCAGCTCTCTGTGATGAGCAGAATTTGTGACCCTTCGGAATGAGTATTAAGATTTTTGCCTTCAGAAATGTTTAGACATTGCATTGTATGAACCGGTTTGTTTCAAGCAAACTAACCAGGGGGGGTGAATCATCCAACTTTCTTAAACCAAAACAATGTTCTGACTTTCCAGCAGTGGAAAAATGATTTCATGGTTTGTCTTCCCTTTAAGTCATTCTTTGAGGCTGAATTACAAAATACTGTTTCTGAGGCTGTCTCTAATGAAAACGTCCCTTTTCATGAAATTTATCTGGTGTTCACCTGTTTACTGAATGAGCTGCATGGACAGAAGAAAATGACATCCCCTCAGACAACTACAATACAAGAAAAAAATCAGCAGTGAACTGATTCACAAATGTATCCATAAGGTAACACGAACACGTAAAATGGTAAGAAACATACAGAGCGACAGACATGTTGGAGACGCTGCTCAGATAAAAAAAGTCAGAGTTGTACAACAATACTCAACTCTTGCCATGCATAGATGTTAAGGCAGAATAGAAGCGTTACGGACTAACCCTGCTGAGCTGTGGACTGGGCTGCGAGTGGATCAGTGAAGTCAACCAAACAACCCAAGCAACAAGTCTACACGGCTGCTGTACGGGCCCAGACCACAGTGGCTGTATGTTTAAACCCATTTACTACAAACCATATGACCATTTCCACAAGTGTGAGAAAATATAGTGTTTTAGTCAGTGTGTCTTTCTACTCTCCAGGAAGCCATTGGTTCCCATTCATTTCAGTATAAACATCCAAATCAACCTGTAATCCATCACAATGACCAACATTACTGCTTTTATTGTCGAAGGCTAACGCAGATTAAAGCTGCAGTAGATCATTTTTATTTCATTTTTATTCACTATATCCCAACAGATAATTTTGAAAAAATCTGGTTCCTGAGGTGCCAGAGGAATCTGATGTTTTCATACATTATCTGTCTCAGGTCCTACTGTCAAAACTTAAGCAAATACAACAAAAAGTCATTTTTATAAAAGTTATCTACTGCAGCTTTAAACCCTAACCGATACACTGGATTCGTGAGACCAATACTGCCTGAAATGATTAGTGACTGGAACATTTTACAGTAAAAATAGTCAGTGGTTACACATCTTTGACATTTCTCTGCTAACATACACACAGATACTGACACATCTGTGATGAGCCAAGACTGGCCAATAGTATCGACCATGCAGATATATGAGTTGGGTTCTTGTGCAGATGGTTTTATCAGTGTGCACTGTATTACCACAAGCAACACTGACAACAGACATGATGTTTGCTGTGGCGGATTAGTTGCCTCAAGCAAGTTTCAGCTGTCTTAAGTTGATTTTGTGAAATAAACTGAAACCAACGGCTGCCTGAAAGCTTAGAGATGCACAGCATGCTTTGGAAAACAGTCAGCAGTGATGTACAGTTGATGTGATTTATAATAAATGAGCATTCTCCACCTTGTGCCATGCAGAAAAGGTGTTGCAGAGGATCTGCTGATACAGAGGGTTGGTTTAAAATGACAGAGCTGGCCTCTGCATCAATAATAACCTGAATTATTACCAAAGCTCTTAAAAGGAAAAAGCCGCCATCTTCCATTAAAGACTGTCCTCAATCTCTGTCAGCTGGATCAGCGGTGAAAAGTTCTGGAATCAGTGTTTGATGCCGAGGAACTGAGACCAAAACCAAATGTTTACCATTTATGTTTAGATCTACAAAATATTTCCAATTATTTCACCACATCATTGCAGACATACTGAAAAACCCGGAACCAAAGGGTGCTGTGTTGGAATAAAAGCGGAGTATGGAGCTCAGACTGAACTGCGTCTGTGGCAATAATTAGTAAAAGCTTAAGTACTGACAGTTACCACCGTATGTTTGGATTATTTTAAGTGTTTTAAAGGTCCAGTGTGTAACATTTAGGAGGATCTACTGTCATAAATATAACATAATATTCATAGGTATATTTTCATTAATGTATAATAACCTGAATATAGGAATTGTTGTATTTTCATTACCTTAGAGTGAGCCTTTAATAATCTACAGATTCCACAGGTCGCCTTCCATTTAGTCCACCATGTTAAACTGCCACCTTTCGTATTTTTTGCACATTTTTAGATGCCACTAAATCCTACACACTGGTCCTTTAAGTGTGACAGTTCATTAGTGTCTTTGGAAGGAGTACTTTGAAAAGACAAGGTTTGCTTTTAAGCACAATCTCACAGTCTCAATGCTGTGACTTTTGAACTGATGCCGTGACCGAAACCACTTACCACCACTACTGTGTTGTTAAATAATAACACATTTTTGTAGTTTTTATGCTACAACAAAGCTCTTAATATGAACTAACTGGTATTGTCTCCACTGTAAAATGGTACACAGCCCTAACAGTGTTACAGTTTCTTTTAAGGTGGATTTTCCCTTTAAAGAGCCCACAGGACAAACCTCTGATGGTAGCGGGTCCAGCTCAGACTGCTGAGGTGAAACAAATGGAGGGGTGTGGGTGTGTGTGTGTGTGTGTGTGTGTGTGTGTGTGTGTGTGTGTGTGTCTCTGTGCGTGCGTGCG
>NW_023340257.1:389944-391281 GCF_004916995.1 Morone saxatilis | reverse complement strand
TGCTGCTCGACAGCCTCAAGGTGTGTGTGTGTGTGTGTGTGTGTGTGTGTCTCTGTGCGTGCGTGCGATAGGACCAAACATCACACTGTCCACTGCCTCTTTTTCAATTCAAATGGTCGTTGGAGGTAATCAATGAGAGCTAAATCTCTATGTTAACAGGCAACTCAGGAGTTGGCATCATATTGCACCGAGCTGACACAGCGATGTGTTCTCCCTGTTCGCTGTACAAATAAAATCGGTGGTTGACGAAGGAGTTTGAGAGTAGAGGATTATTGCCTATTACACAATTTTTCCTTGTCACTGTGTAAACAAATTAAAACGCTGCAGTTCATACTAAAAATAATTGACAAACAGAGCTAAATAAAAGCACAAAAAACAAGCAAACAAAAAGAGCTTGGAGCTATTTACACGGTTGCGTTTCCCCTAGTGTTTTGCACTCTTTATGTTGATACATTGAAAGTGTTTGAAGAGAAGATTTTTGGAAAGTGTTTGAAAAGAAGAAGATTTGTGTTGCACTATCTAGCTGTACAGGATAAATACTTTCAGGCAACAGGGTATATGGATGATTGTATATTTGACGATCATTGGAGGCCGGTCTTGAGGCAGCTCGTGTGAACTCTTGGTAATATGGACGGCTCGCCTCCATAATTAGTACCTGTTCTTTGTCCCCAGCAAGGTTTGACTTTTACTTTACAAATTGTACACATTGAAAAACCCTGACAAAGGCACACCATGGAGAAAACGTCAACATCTAAATTAGCACTAAGGACTAGTTATACATTATCTGTCTATGTAAAATATGTACAGGGGCGCTGAGATGTCCGAGGGTCCACCAGCTCCGCTGCTGCTGTCATTTGGTCCATCTGGCTGCAACTGGAGTGTTTCGTCATGAGGAAGGCCAAGGGACGTTAAGTTCAGCATTAAGACTGAACTTCAGTTTCTGGTTCCTCCCTGTGTAAACTGTCACAGTCCAAACTGTATTCCCATCAGCATCAGAGGGATTTTTTCTTTTCAATTGTTTAACGTGTGTGTGACGTCCATTGCTGACTCAAACCGCTGCTGAACATCTGTGAAGAAGAGCTTAAACACTGAATCCAGTGGAGAACAGAAAGGATTGGACAGAAGGTTCCCCTCCACCGCGCGCTGTCTCTAATGAAAGAAATCTCAAGCAGCACAGAATTCAAGTTTGTCCTCGCTAATATTCCTCCTCCACACAAAATCACTCGTTCTCCTGCCAGAGCGAAAACCATGAAGATGGAGGAGGAAATAAAAAAAGTAAAAAGTGGAGTGCAGCATGAGGCCTGGCAGGCTGGGGGAGGAGCAGAGAGGAGGAGGAG
>NW_023340257.1:389550-389930 GCF_004916995.1 Morone saxatilis | reverse complement strand
GAGGAGGAGGAGGAGGAGGGTGGGTTTTCTCCGGCTGATCAGACGATCTTCTTGATGCTGGGTCTCTTAAAGCTACCGGCGCTGCGCTGCTTCTGGACCTGACTGGCTGATCCGTGGCGAGTGCGACCCGCACTGGACAGAGCAGAGCTGGGGGACAGCTGGACGTTCTCCTTGTCCACACCTGGAGGAGCACAGGGAGGACACAGAACATACTGTGTTAAAAGCATACATACATATCTATCTTTCTGTTTAACAATTTCAAAACAGAATCAACAGTCCGACTCAAACATTTCCTCTGACTTTTCCCTGAAAATTACCCACAACGCTATAGTACATATGCCAGGCCTGTAAGTGGAGCTGTGACGCCGCCACACCAATAC
>NW_023340257.1:353363-389512 GCF_004916995.1 Morone saxatilis | reverse complement strand
TTTACAAACAAGCTCATAACACGAGAAGAGGACGATCATGGTCGTCTAGCGGCGGCGGCGGCTGAGGTTAAAGGCTAGAGAGGTGGGACTAATGCGTCATCGTTTCGGAAAAAATCCGTTTTCGCCGTCCAGACGACTCCGGGCAATCCGCCGTTTTCGGATTTTCTCACTCTGGGACCCGTTTTCAAAAAATACCGTTTTCACACCCCGAAAACACCGTATCCATCTGGACGCGAGGCTGATACGAAAGTATTTATCCGGATTCGAAAAAAACTTAATCGTGTGGACTGCCCCTTAGTTTCAACCCGTCTGTAGCAGGAAACAATGGTGGTTCGCCTGGTCAGACAAGTTCTTATAAAATATTTTAGGAGAGAAATGGTCAATGAACAGAATCTTCATATTTGATCAGCACTGTCTAGTCTGAAAGTTTGATCTGAGTCTGGTGTGTTGAGCTGGACGGACCATATTTACTAAATGAACATCATGCTGTATGGAAGAAGACTTGAAACTAGAGACTGAGACCCTAAACTCATTTGGAAACTGTTTAGTGAGCTAATAGTGAGGAGTAGGTGGCTGTGGCTCAGAGGTAGAGCAGATAGTCCACTAATCGGAAGGTTGGCGGTTTGATCTCCGGCTCCTCTCCGCATGCATGTTGAAGTGTCTTGAGCAACGACACTGACCCAAATTGGCTCCGAATGCGTGCCATCCAGTGTAGTTGAGTGTGTATGAAGATTCAGATAATTGCCGTTCTGGTGACCAGTTTGGCACCGATGCATGGCAGCCCACTGCCATCAGTGAGTGAATGTGTGTTGAGTGTAGGCAGCGTAGTGTAAAAGCGTCCGTTTTAAACCATTTACCGATTAGCGACTCATTTTCTCCATAAGACTCAGTACTATCACTAACAAGAAGTTTTTCCTTCTGGACATTAGAAAGAAAACTGGATGAAGACACTTCCATGTTGGAAACTCTGTCGACTAATTGTACACTGTCAATGGTCAGTTACATTCTTAAACAGTACAGGTAGCCAACTGATGTTGGGTCTGTCGGTCTGTATGTCTGTTGACTGTAGCAGAATAACTGAAGCAGCTGAGGATGAAGAAGAGTTTATACTGCTGTAGACTCATTTGTTTAAAAGGTAACACTTTTGTCAGTAATTTAAGTAATTCAATTATTAGAAATTCTTGTTTAACACTGCACTGAAATACTGATTGTCTACTGATGTCCAATAAGACAAACAGACACATTTTAGGTCATTTAAATCATCTGATGTGTAATTTATAAAACAGGGCATGCTGTTGGATAAGCAACTGACTTCCTTTCTTGCTGCATTTGTAGACTTGAGTCAGAAGTGTTAACAGGGACAGAAAACATGGGAGGAGCTTGTGTGTCTGTGTGTGTATGGGCTTGTTTTACTAAATGTGGACGGTGTCAACGGAAGGTCCCTGTGAATATAGTAACACTAGGATGTGTGTGTGTGTGTGTGTTGTGTGTGTGTGTGTGTGTGTGTGTGTGTGTAAGAGAGAGACCTGGTGAATGCTGCGAAGTGGCCAGTGAGGTCATGGAGTTGGACAGGTTGAGGTTGGCAGTGATGCTGAGCTGGCTCTGGCTGGTGGGGGGGTAGGGGGAGGTGGGCGTCCTCAGCTGCTCCTCCCCTCGCTCCTCGTCAGCCGCCGGCAGGTAGCTGTCAATCAATGCCTCCAGAAACTTGACGATCAGCTCGGCGTAGTCCGGGATCTGTGTTTGCTGCATGGTTAGCAGGTGTGTGTGTGGGGGAGGACAGAGAAGATGAAACATGCATGTTAGACTGATTGGTAGAGCCCAGCAACAATAACAACAATGTAGACTGTGTAAACATTGCTGATGATCAGATGTGTAACCCAATGGTTCATGTAGAACCACTGTAACACAAACACCTTATCTGGGCCTGTGGACCACATCAGGCTACCAAAGCTTCCCATCCAGCACGCAGAATGGTGACTGATGAAAGTACTGCAGTATTTATGTAGGATGTAGGATTAAACCACATTTAACTACAGTTGACACAGGCACGATAACCGTGTAACTGCATAATTGCTCCAAAACCGATTAAAGTTGATTAATATATTATGCCTGCAGTTAGAGACATCAAATCTGAGCTGTCTCCTTGGTGGAGGTCTGAGAGTATTTCATATTTCAGTATCTACTTATCATTATGGATTTCCATGTTTTTTAGTCTGTTCACACTGATTTTTATAAGAAAGTGAAAATATTATAATAGCCCAATTAGGCCTAAATTAAAGTTTTTATTTAACTTTTCATAATAATCCGGCCCAAACAGTGTCGGCCTAGAAAAATTCTCGCCCTTGGACAAATGTCGCTGAATAGCCCTGGTGTATATAGTGTAATACTGTCATAAATAATACAAATGATGTCAACAACTTTTCTATACATGCTTCACAGCATCGTACCCAGGATGTTTCTGCATTATAAATACTAACTCATGAAGAGATAAAGAGTGGGATGAAGAGTCTGGCTGTAACTTATGTAATGAATGGTGTCGTGTCTAGTTTAATGTTCTTCAATTCAATTGTATTCAAAAAATACATTATTTATTCATCCACCTGTTACATACATGGGTCACACAGTGTGTTGAACAGCTGCTAGATTCAGTATCAACTGAAAACTTGACTTGAAATTATCTGCAGCCTCTCGGCTACTGCTGGGTTGTGTGTGTGTGTGTGTGTGTGTGTGTGTCACATGCTTCATATATCACAGTACCAATTGGCAGGCTGGTTGCAGAACTGTCGTGTAATTGCCTAGTAAGCTAAATATTTCCTGCGTGGCAGCCAAGGTGCCTCAGGGAAAATGAAAAAATGACAGGAGGAAGGAATCATTCGTACCTTGGAGAAGGGTCCGGCAAACCTCCAAAGTCCATTAAAGCCAAAGCCTGTGAAATGAAAGTGAAGGAGGGAGGAGGGGAGGTGAAATGGAAGACAGGGGAGTGAGGGTGAAAATGCTTACAACAGAAGCACAGAGCTCTTATCCACTTAACTGTCCAAGCTTTAGGAGAGACAACAAGTTATGTCCCGACTGTACAAGCAGTGGACTTAACATACTTGGCCTATAAAGAATTTGCAAATGCCAACGTGTATTACTTTGTAAATAGGAGGGTTGGTACTGGGGGGGTGACTCTTCATGGTACACCACACTCTGGACGATGCCGTGGACAGGGTTCAGGAGGTTGGTGTCCTGGCACATGGACAGCACAGTGTTGATCTTGGAATCCAGCAGGTTGTGACTGCAGTGGAGACACACACAAACAGCTGTTGTTAAGTCTGTATGAAAACTGGCTGACAGCTGCAACTGTGACTAAATGAGACTTACTACCTAATGTAACAGCACAGGTATTTTTATATTTTGATATTTACAGTTGATGCAGCAACCTGAGAACCCACAGGGATCTTTGAATACCACAGCGAGGTACATAAAGTAGGTTTATATCTGGCTCTACTAAACTCTCTGTCTCAAACTGACAGTTTGACACAATGTCTCCTTGTGTCACCTTTTCAGCAGCAGCTCCGCTATTTGCCATTTACTCTCCAAAGCCTTTACATCTGCACTAGACTAGAGACAGACAGAGGAGCAAACCCATGGACCAAACTCAACTCATGCACAAATTTATTTTCAAAACAAACAAAACACAATAAGTTTTCAGTTTCACAAAGACAGGTTTTGTTTATGGCTTTGATCCAACTAACGGTGATAGTTTGTTTAAATTCAACTGTTGCACAAAGCGGTCTAGTTCTTCACTATCTTAACACATCGGCTATCGTCTGATGGCAATTTAGCCTCTGAGGGCAACAGCCAACGTCTCAGACTTCCTCTTCCTCTTTAGTGCGGCAGTCATCGTTTACAGTCCAATTAGCAACTTGAGACGCGAGAATAGAGTTGGAGTTGATTATTTCAGATTTTTGTTACATTTCGGCTAATCTCTACAAACAGATATGAATGCAGATAAATAAATGATAAAACAAGGTGATAAAAAGCTAAATCAGATGATCGGTTCCAAGATTCCTTTTCAGCCAATGTGTTTGCCTCTTTGGCTCTCCACACGGGATGCAACCAAAGCTTGCTCAAACATGATTGGTCAATACTATTTGGACTACAAATGGAAACCAGAACAGCAAAATCTTGTATCTTGCCTACAGATATCTCTTTATAGAGGTTGATCTTAAGTGGGACTAATTTTCTATGAACTTTGTGGAAATCAATACTTTTTTCAGGCTATTAAACATGGCTGACGTTCACATTCACTCCAGCATTCTTCTGGAAGAATTCAACAGACACAGCACATTTTACTTCAGACGAGGGACACAAAGCAAAAAACTCTTTCCCTTCTCATCACTAGCTCCACAACATCACAAATTATGAGCCACGTTTTACTCTTTTTTGTTATTTGTTTTGTTTGTCAGAATCTGTCACAAACTGTAACCATGGAAATGCTGATCAGCAGTTGTAACTGCTTCTTACCAGAGAAACATTACTCTTATTCCAGAATCAGCCTGGCTAACTTTAATTTTGTAGTTTTTTTTATTTCACTTTTAAAACCAAAGATGTGTTGGATCAGTTTCCAATCACACCCAGGGTCGGGTCTCAGTTACAAGGAACCGAGTGTACCTGTGACAACCCCTACATTAGACTATAAAAAGAACTGCCAATATTTCCAGTTGGACAAGAAACATATGGAAAAAGTCCTATAGCACAGAATACATCCTAACCGAGAGAATGGCAGTATGATGGCTACTTACACAACTGGAAAAACCTTTGGGAAGACAACGCTAGCTTCAGCCAAGTACTCGTACAGAATTCGCTGGTCAAAGTCATCAGTGGTGTATTTCACCTGGGTGGCCTGGAAAATCAGAACCAAAACAGTAATTTAAGAAGTAAGTAAATCCAAAGACAATCTGTCATGTTCCACTAAAGTGAACTGAAGACTGTGTGGTGTGTTTCCTCACCAGCACAGTGAGCAGCAGAGCCTGGATCTTTGGGTCAGTCAGCACCTCCTCATCCAGCAGAACATTAGACTCTGATACAGACACCTTGCGAAGGTGCGAGTTTCTTTGTGTCTCTGTAATAAGAGCATTGAGGATTTACATTAAATACCTCCTCAAACAGACTGCTTCATATTATACGTAGAAAGGAATGTGAGGGTCGGGCTCTCACCTATCTCGTAGTCATTCTCTGCTACACGCCTCATCTTGGGAGGGGTGGTCATACCCGACTCCATCTCTGGTCTCTTTGGTGCTTTAGAGTCCGATATAAGGTGATCAAAGCTCTTCCGGGTGCCTGGCAGAAACATCAAATAGGGATTCTATTTATGAATGCTTCTCCCAAGAGAAGATCAATATGTGCTGCATGTAGCAAAGGGATAAATCATACCCAGGAGCTTCTTGGTGTTGGCCTGTGAGGGCTGACCCATGTCCAGGCTCATGGACTTGCGTGTTCGAGGGCTGATCTGGCCCACCGTGGGGTAGTGATGGGCTGAAAGGTAGCGCTCTGAAACCTGAGGTGATGCCCATGGCTGAGTCTCTTGTAGAGTTCTGAGAGGAAAGTGAACAGACGTCAGGTCACAGCAGACAACTTGATGACTCATTTAAAACGTGGACAAAGGATAATAGAGAACAAAGTACCTCTAAACAACCTTTTATTAGAACTTAAGAAAGCAAAATTCCTGTGCCAAGTTCTTGTTAAGGAGCGATAGAAAGCATCCTGAGCTTGCATTTTGTTGTGATAAACAAAAGAAAACAGAGGTCTGCTTCTTAAAGTGAGCATGCTCATTAGACTGAATTTCAACTAGTCTGCCTTTTTTGTTGTGGACTGATTGGACAACTTCATTGTCTGTTCATCACCTGCAGCTGGGATCAGTGATGTGACTGGAATAAGTGTCCATCGGTACCGGGTCCATGGAGAGGTCAGAAATCAGTAGTGACTTCCTGTGTTTGAGGCTGCAGCGACTTCGGACCTCCTCGGATACAGTGAGCAGTGCTGCACAAAACAACAAGGGATCGAGGTCATCAACGTCAAAAAGGCAGATCCAAACCAACCGAATCACCATAACCAAGAACACGTAATGGTTTGTACACTTGCGCGATATTTGTCAAAGCTGCAGTTTAAATTTAAAAATTTTTTTTTGTCATATTTGTTGAAACTTTCACTATACCCAGACAGTAGTACAGGAGACTGACAATCTGTGAAACGGTCAGGTTCCTCTGGCTCCTCCTAGTGCTCGAAACCAATCAGGGCCGATAAAGATAGTTGATTGTTGAGTCTCATTCCCAACGCATCAAATATAGATGCCCTGGCAGTAAGAGTCAACAATCAACTTTCAAATAGTGATAGACCGATACGGATTTTTTAGGGCGATGCCGATACGATTTTTTTTCACCAGCTGTTAGCCGATCACCGATACGGACTGCCGATTTTCTGAGCCGATATTTGGAGCCGATACTACTTTTGCTCCCTCCAATTTTACATCATTAAAAGGTGAAAATAAATTCTGAAAATAAAGATTTAAGCATAAATAAAATAATGACACACACTATTGCACACAGTAGCAAAATAATCCTAAAATCAGATCAAACTCTTTACCCCACACAGAGGAGTTTCAAAGACATTATTGGTGTTTGTGAAAAGAAATGTAAAAGATCACCATATACGCATCACGGTGCACTTGTCTGGTACATGATAAACGTTAACACAATTAATATTCAACTACGTATAAAACATATCTCATCATTAAAGCTCTTCTTGAGGGGGGGTTGCGCTATGATATCACCGCGATGCAAGGGGACCCGCCCCGTCCAAGTAAGAGAGAGAGGGGGGAGAGAGAACACACACACACCCTGCTCCAAGGAGAGAGAGAGAGAGAGAGAGAGAGAGAGAGAGAGAGAGAGAGAGAGAGAGAGAGAGAGAGAGAGAGAGAGAGAGAGAGCTGAGTGCTGAAATGTATAAAAGTCATGTCGCTGAGTGTGTTACATACCAGCCAGATAGGCCACACTATGGGTGTTGACCTCAAACTTGTCACATTTCAGATGCTTGCTGATGAGAGCCAACAGTGTGTGCAGGATTCTCACTGTCCTCGCTACTGTGGTGGGTGATGGGTGTCTGTAGCCTGGTGATGCAAGTAAAGACATAAAGACAGACAGTCAGAGACAAGTCACTGATCCAGATGTCTTTGGCACATACAGTACTTCTGCTCGGCGTTATTCTGCCTCGGACTTCCTTCCTGAAACCCTGCAGCTGAACTGAACTATGTGCATACTTTTAATCACACTGACATCAAATTCATCTTTGTTTTTACTCTTCACTGGTCATTGTGTGTTCTCTACATATTTGAACATGTAGCCCACTGATACCACAGAACCCACACTATCAGTGGCTGCTTTACCTTTGAGTAGGTGGCCCACCAGTGCAAAGTTGAAGTTGGCACTGAAGTTGAGGCCCACAAAGTGATCCATTTGCTTACAGTGCCACTCTAAAGGCCGCCGGATCTCCATGAACACCTCTTCTGGACTCTGGAGGAACATATTGATACAAGAGTGGTATGAGGAAACTGTCTCAGGTCATTTCGTAATTTTAAAAACATTCACTGTCAGAGGCACAACCCACTTTTTTGCACATAGTCAGCCTCTTCAAGATAAGTCAGTGCTAAGTCAGTGCTTAGTTAGTGTTAAAAGGGGCGTTGCATTTTCTTTTACTATAAATACACATCTGCAATCATGGGGGCATGGCATGCAACGTTATAGAATTTGTATCAATTTGTTTAGGGCTGCTGTGCAGTAGAGGTCTGCAAGCCTGTCCAAAATTAAATTTGTTGGACGCCCGGTTAGCTCAGTCGGTAGAGCTGGCGACCCATATATGGAGTTGCTGCAGCGGCCGCTGTTCGAATCCGATCTACGGCCCTTTGCTGCGTGTCAACCCTCTCTCTCTCCACCCACCTTTCCTGTCTCTCTACAGCTGTCTCTATAAATAAAGCCAACAGAAGGCCAAAAAAATAAAAATCTTTTATAGTCTCTTATAGACTGGGCTCAGGTTGGACTCTGGCTTTAACTTTATTGCATTGTGCACATATACATGTAGATACAAGGACAGAGTTCTTGACTAGTTGTCAACAAGAAAAAAAGCAAGTGTCTCTGTGAGGTCAGTCATATACGTGTTTTCAGCACAGCATGAAGGACGATGGATGAGGATCTCTGACGTTGTGATGCTTTTCCTTCCCAACACTCGCCAATAAACAGTGAATGATGACCACTGCACACAATTCAATGTATTTAATTTGCCAGCTGGCAAAGAGTAATACCTTCAGTTTATGTAAAGTTATTTAACATCAAAGAAGTAGTTATGTTGAGCTGCTCTCCAATGCAGGATTGTATTACTTTCTCTAGAGAAAAAGTCAAACATACCATTGCAATGAACACAATAGAGTGGGATCGGACTCAAATGATAGTATAAGAAAGAGACTGTGTATGGATTTAGCGTGAAGCTACTTTTTAAATACACTGTCACATGTATCCTTAACACCTCTCAGTGCAGCCTGTCCAAACCTAAATAAGAATGTGTTAAGAAGTGTGTTGGCTTTTAGTTCACACAGCATTAAACTGTGGGAATGGAAGATCAGAGGAGACCTTGTGTTTTCTGGCTTGCGTAGTGTGTCTTTTACCTTGTCATTGAAGACGCGCATTGTGTCCAGAGTGTGGAGGTTCTGCTCCAGCAGGGCGGTTCCAGCTGAGTAAAGGTTGACTTCATCCAGCTGCAGCACAGCCACCGCCACCCAGAACAGAGCTTTGTGCATGGGAGACTCCTGCAGACAGACACAGGGTGGGCTTGTCAACAACATAAAAAAACAAATTCTAAATATGACAATGAAGGGATGAGTGGAGAATCACTACTGAACTGCTGACTATTAATTTACAACTAACGTATTTCAGTACTTTAGCATAGCATTGATATTCCACTTTGTAAACAACTGTAAATAAGAATCCAAGACCAGATATGAAGACTGGTACTTTTCTCCTGCTCACAAACTACACCTGTAAAGTTGCTACAGAAAGTGGAAATGGCTACATATATAGCATATAAATACAAATCTCTGCGGCATGGTTTGACTTAGTGTGGCCTAGTCAGTGTCAATGGAGATGACTTGATAGTCTGGACTCTGATGGATACAATGGCCGTGTACCTTGCTGAGTAGAGGCTGCAGCTTGGTCAGAGCAATAACTGTGGCCTCTATTAGTACTTGGCTGTTGTAGTTGTCTGGCCCCTTCAGACAGCTCTCCAGGCCCTGTGACGAGGAGGGAAGTGAGAGGAGGAAGAGGAGCAAGAGGCAGAGAAAAGGAAACATTATATAAATAAATATTCATCAGTGAAAAGCGACTGATTTGCTGTTGCAAACATCAATATAAGCAATACTAACTAACATTTATTAAAATCACTGGAAGAAAGTTTTTGTTTAAAATAATGAAAATTGATTAAAAACAAGCCTAATACCATGCCCAATACCATCTGTTTCACATTTCAAAATATTACTGATGTACACTTTATCCAGATTGTGCTTTTTAAAATTTTGACCTTTGGGGGAACAACTGGTAATCATATAACTTAGTTCATGAATTATTGCAGACAAACAATGTAAAAACAATTTAACAGGGTCTAATCACATGGTGTGTTGTAAGTTTACCAAAGTCAGACAGGGTGTCTCCCTTCCATTGGATAGGTTGTCTATGAATTTAATTTCTTTATTGAAAAAATGTGTTTTCCATGTTGCAAAAAGTTGACTATACACATGCAAAGGAAATGGAAATCTCCAGATAACAATCAATTTGGTACTGAAATGAACTGAAACATGGTTATGGTTAACAGCACAGGTTTGTAGGGGCTTGTATGAGTGTGCTCTCACCCGGTCTATGCTCAGCAGTGGGCTGGCCTTGCTGAGGATTCGGATGATCTGCTTGATCTGGCCGTGGCTCACTCTCTTACTGATGCAGCCAAACACCACCAGTGCTCTGGGCTGGAGGGACGGGTTGTATTGGAATGCAAACCTAGAATCCAGACACAAACACATAAGTTCCACAGAGCACATTCATGGTCTTAACGCAGATACATTCAAATGAGATGAAGGAGGTTCATACTTCTGTGCCAGCTCTGTCCACTGGTCTAACCACTTGCAGGCTGGGATGTCCCTCATACATGCCTGGAGGGAAGACCACACAGAGAAAACAAACTGAAGGAAACCTAGCGAGTTGCAGACCAGTGTAAGCTGCAGGTCAAGAACAGGGGACAGCCTATTTGGCTGGTTAACTCCCACACATAGAAAGTTAGCTAATAAACAGTTTTACATTGATAGTAAAGATTAATGGGTATATATGAGATTTAGAACATGAATATATATAATAGCAACAACTATTATCGCAGCCTCTTAATGGTTTGTTTATATAGCCGGTCCATCTGCTCCGTGTGCATTTATTTCCACCAAACCAGAGTTGGTGATTGCTAGAACAGTGGAAAGACTAACAAAGACGGTTTTGGTGAATTTTATTTTGTTTCTGACGTTAAATCAAGTTTTGAATAAATGAATATTTGAATAATTATGAAGTTACGATGTTACGCAAGGTAAAATGATTGTGTATGGAGTCTGGTGGAGAGTGATAGTGATATTACAGCTGTTTTGGTTAAACTAAAGGCCTATCTCTGTAGGGATCCTTTCCATAATGTTGTCAGACACTGAGAATAACAATATAAGCCTGTCAGTGGAAAAAACAAGCACTTTTCGTGGACATACTTTGACCAGGAATTTGTTCTCTGTTTTGTTGAGTTTTATTATATTTCTGTCCCATTGTTTTCATGCTAGTGCTCTAGTTTCCACTGGCAAGTTAACTTCATATATAAAACCTTTAAGAATTGCTTGTTGCATTTCAGCCTTTTTCTACTACTTTTGTTTTCTTCCACAATCAAATTAAGAATTTAACAAACTGAATATATTGTTTTCGCAGAATAAAGATATGTTTATTAAGATTTTCTGCCATATCTCCCAACTCTCTGGGTTTTATAATATGAAACAAATGCATTGGTGGGCAGAGAAGGAGTGAAAAAACAGATGTCCTGTTCACTTGATTTTCTCTGCTGACCTCCATGATCTCCAGTAAGGCCTCAGTGACTGTCTCCAGGGAGGACAGGGCGAACGTCTCCCTCTCGTAGGAGCCCGGTGAAAAGGAGCGATCTCTGTAGCTGGAGCGGAAGGCGATGACGGCGGCTGACTTGACTTTGCTGATGCCAAACAGCAGGTAGAACTTTGGCAGGGAGAACTCAGTCAGGCTCAGCCTCAGAACCTGCTTTGTCTCCTCTGAAACAGAACAACAAACATTTTATTTTACTTAAATTGTCTGTCTCTGCTTCCACTGTGGTGCTGGCCTAATCAAAGAGCTGAAGTAAGTCCTCACCACTGAAGTTGAGCTGCGAGCAGGTGCAGAGGGAGTGGATGATGTTGATGACCAAACCGTGGGTGGAAGCCCTGAGGGACAGCGGCCCAGTGGCTACCAGCAGGGTCACCACGTGGAACAGGTAGGGCAGGTGGGCCGCAACATCCAGGGAGTTGTTGAAAGACAGCATGAGCATGTAGCGGGCCAAGATGGCGATGTCATCCCACATCAAGTGCTGCTCCAGTGTGGGTGTCGGCGACAGGCACGTCTTGTCTATGATCTTACACATCCGACCGATAACCTGCCGCAAAGAATTTTCATATCATTCTTAAAATGATGTGGCTGATGGGAAAATTAATATTAGAACCCCTTTAGCTGCTAAAGGCTTCACTATGTTCACCAGCTAGTCTCTTATTGTCTGTCTGACATTTGGTGCTGAGCAGGCAGTGCACAGTAGGTTTATCACTGAAAACAGCTACTTGCTGCTGTGGAAACGAAGCTGATGAAAGCAGGTTGTGGGCCCGCAAAAGCTAAACAAGGCCATCTCAATCGATCTTTCATACCCATGACTGAAATTCAACCCAACGCAAGTGCAAGCTTTAGTTTATCTTCAGCTTATACCTGTTCATTCTCCAAAAGCTGTATCGCTCATATGAAATATCATCAGTTGTAGTGAAACATGTTTTGAGCAATCTAATGTGCCAAACCTTTAAGAACATGTCACAGACTTCCTGACAAACAGGGCTCTAATGAGGCAATCTACAGTGGCCAACAGTGGGCATGTCTTCCTGGATATGGAGCTGGTACATATGACAATATGGCTATGGTTATAACAAGTTAGAAAATAGCATTTATTCAACTCTTGGGTGACAAAGAGTTCAAGAGCAGCAGACAAGGCTTCATTGTGCTCAGTAGACTGTCCTGCCATGACATCAGACAGCGACTGTGTGGACAACACCAGCACAAACACTCATGTATGTTCCCACAGCCATGTAGCCTACACATGTTAACCTGATATTAAATTAAATTCAACACTTTGGTTAAACTACAGAAAATCAATGAGGGGAGCAGCACTTTAACTTAAACACTGACTGTCTTTTCTTAGCCAACAGTCTTCACAATGGCCACTATTCAGTGCAGTGCTGTTGTGTGCCATAATAGGAGCCAGGGCCTGACTTTTCTATTGTGTCTGCCTGTGTATGTTGTGCTTGTTTATCGGAGTAGGAGGCTGAATTTGGATACAAAGCACACAGATGATGGATAGTGAGTGGATGAATTTGTCTCTTTGGATACTCTAAGTGAGGAGTGATTTACAACTTTGGATTTATTTTTCCATTAGTAAGTAAGTAATTATCACATTCAATGTTTATTTCTTACAGAAGTGTCAAATTGGTACAGAAACTAAACTAAACAGTTAAATTCATTAAGTCATCTGTTATGGAATGCAGCACATAAGGAAAAGTATAATTCAAACTAAATGTAATATCAAGACAGTGGAATTCATTTGAACATGTAAATGGAGCTTTTTGTTGCAGTTTGGGATGAAAATAGAAGGCAAACGATACACTGTCTCAGCTCAAGCTGCTGTGGGTGCCTTGCAGAAGCTCAAAAGTGGCACAGGAGGTACAAACTAGAGTAAGTCAAACATAGGACTAATATCAATACACTTGAGTATTCTGATATTTTGTGTAGTGATATTGTATCGATTCTCAAACAACAATTTTTGTTTTTAAACCAAAGACTGTATAATTAAAAATGGATGTACCCCCCGTGACATCACCCATAGGTTTATAAGGAACCGAAGCTCAATGTGGTCGGCTCCGGCCATTTACATTTTCTTTTGTAATCCAATGCATTACATTACTAATTACAAAAATGGTATCTAATTTGCATTTAGTCCCTGTCTACATTACAGAGTAATCTGACCCAACACCGGCAGTGATATGAAATGAAATGAGTGAATGATAGCTCTAGTATTTGCTCACAAACGCATTGCTCTAGTGAAAAACAAAGCAAAGACGTAAGTGTTATTGCATCAATAAACAAAATATATCCATAGTAACATTCTGAGCACAGGTAACTCTGCAGACATTATTCCAGCATGTATTAGCTCAGAGTGGAGAGTCTCACCTTGCTGGAGACCAGTTTGACATTCCCTGAAGCCAGAGCCACTGCTGTATCAGCCATGACCTCTGCTTTGATGGAGCCTAGGCCTCCTGTGGCGCTGGTCTTAATAAAGCTGTCCAACACCACATCTAACAGGTCTGTTATCTGGAGACACAGTGAGGAAGTTAGAGGTCAAATTAATAACACGTTTTACTATCAAGCTGCTGGTGTGGTGGACCCACCTGGCCCAGGCTGCCCCAGATCTTTGCCTGGATAGAGGGATACATCTGCTTTTCGTTGATTGTCATAGTGATGAGCTTGTCCAAAATGGCGGTGACACGCTGGCGCTTGGCGTCGTCGTTGTGCTTACAGAAGCGGACCAGATTGAGCAGCCAGGGTGTCATGTACTCCAGGCAGAGATGCTTCAGCTCAATACCTGCAACACAAAGACAACATCGCTCTGGTTTAATGCCAGGTATAGTTCACTGTTACATCAATGGTGAAATTAGAGATTTTCTTATCATCAGTGATTTATAAAGTTGTGTGATTGTTTCATTCATATCATTCATATCGTCCAATCGCAGTTACTTGAGATTGCTGATTTCCAATCCCCAGGGGTGACGTAAGTGTGAGAGTTACCTCGCAGCACTTCAGTGATCTGCCAGCATGGACGACTGGGTTCAGAAATGTCACTAATGGCTAAAACTATAAACCAGTACAAAAATGACCATTACCAACATCAACCAACATATTCTGAACACATTACAAACACTAACAAAAAGTAACATTAACATTGTGGAACATATAAAATGTTTAGAACATGAAAACTTAAAAACAACACAGCCAGCACTAGGCCAAGGCATGATTAGAAAAGTGGGTTGGTGGGCGAGAGTCTGTGGGATTATAAACGAGAGCTGGCTCTGCCAAGAGAGCAGTGCACTCTGCTGCAAAATTTGGATAAATATCTTTTTTTTTTTTTTTTAAATAGTCGCTTCAGGTCGTGGTTATGCTCGTGAGACACAGAAGAGGTGAGTCTGCAGGGAGCTTGGGTAGATAGACAGTGACATAGATTAACATGAGAGCGTAAAACAAAGAAAGTCAGTTAGATCATTAGTGCGTTAACTACTATTAGAGAGTGTAGAGCCAAGTTTTGGTGAGCAGCCAGATTGAGAATGGAGCCCCTCCACCAGAAGAGGGTCTCACCAAATTATGCTATTGGGAAATGTAGAATCTCATTTAACACAAGCAGCACAATATAACACATATCACCATTTATTAAGTTTATTATGCTTGTTCTAGCTGTAGTTATCACATACATTTCTGGAGTGTGTGGCGTTTTAAAGGAGGGGAGGACGAGTTGAACATCCAACATGTGTGTGCACTGAGAGAATCAAGTCAATCATAATAAACCCAAGCAGAAGAACCACGGTCAACTATGAAAATCAACTAAACCAGTAACAATAGCAGCATATTAAAAAGCTGCGGTGGAAAAGAAAATTCTCCTCTGTTCCTACAACTAATCTAGCGCTTTGCTGCGCAATGCAATCCTTCTGACACACTGCCAACATGACACCTGCTTCACATAATGTAAAAAGCACTAACTATTTGAAAAAACAAGGATTCAGCATGGCTTTTTTATAACTTTACATAACTACCCTAGAGTGCTTCCAAGAACTTAAAAGTTTCCTTTAACAGACCCTTCTTAGTCTTCTTAGTGAAAGCACAGGGCTTTAAAGGATAACAACATATTAAAGTATTTCAGATTCTGATTCTGAACATCCGAGGTTTGGTCTAAACTGCTTTGGTTCAGCTGTATATAAGTATGGCCTCTAGGAGCTACCAGAAGGGCTTTTAGATTGTCAGTTCTGGTCTAACATGGGGGGCAGTCTAGTTTCCACTCCAGCTGAGAGAATATGTGACCTACTAGTTAATCTACTCATGTGCCCAACAACATATCTTGCATAAACCTCCAAAAAAGGCACTTTGAATAGCCCAAGTTAAGACTTACTGGACTTGCTGAAGCCTGAGATGCACTCCTCTAGAAACTCCAGTGTCAGATGGGGCTCGTTGGCAGCCAGAGTCTTGCTGATGGAGACTATGAAAAGGGTATTGTTGGCTGGTATGCAGAGGCCAGACGTCTCCAGCAGCTGGCCCTCTATCTTTAGGTTGAAGGTGCAGGTCAAAGCACACAACAGATTGTAAGCCGCAGACCTGGATGTGGGATGGACAACGAAGCAGAGGTGTTAAGCCCGCACAAGAGTAGTACTAGTAGTAGTGTTTCACTATTCCTCAGTTGTCACTAAGAGATTTGGGCAGAAATAATAGCTTGTCCAAAATCCATTTTCTAAATGTTAGTTAATATTGCAATGTTGACAGAACAAAAAAGGTGAAACTCAATTGTGAGAGAGTTCTGCACCTGGACAATCTGAAGCAAGTACACGGTAGAGTTAGTTGTAGTCTGTCTTCAAAAAAGGCAGCGGTTGCAAGCATTTATTAATTTAATGACTTAATTCAACTTTGAGGTAAAAAAACCCCAACTCTTATTAAACACAAAATACTAGTAATAATTATTAATTAGAAAAATTCATTGTTCTGCTTGAAAGACCAGAAGTCAGTCCCTGCATCCGTAGTGGCAGTCTGCTAATAAGCAATGACACACTGTTGGATTTCATTACTGATCAGGCAGAATGGAGTGGTAGTTAATAATAGTTAACTTAATAGTACTATTAAGAAGGGACAAATTAATATTTAGAGACGGTTACTGACTGTGGCACGGAACTTGTGGGTGAGTGAAAGTCAGACCTTTAGCTCAAGAATTGATTTTTAATTTAGGAATTGTTTTTGAATCATTATCCCTAGAATTTAAATTGAATGATAAGACGACATCAAACAGATAGGGTTTCACTGCATAGGACTTGCTTGCTTCAGATATGACAGTATGGATTTTACCCCTACGTTTGCATTCTCACATCCTTAAGCTTGATTAGCAAAAAAATCCTCTGTGCCTCAATAACATGGATCCGACCCTCTTTTCTTTTAGAGCCAGAAAAACAGTTTTTTCTAAGTCAAACAATCGTGCCCTGCAGGACTTACCTGAGGCTGGGGTCAGAACTGCCCAGGTTCAGCAGAGCAATGTTGAGCAGAGTGCCAGGAACATCTTTTGGTCGGATCTTGGTGTGCTGTGGTATGGAATCGGGCTGCGACAGTTCCCAGCGTGTCCGGATATGGATGATGGATTGGACGATGGCGTCACACTCCTGGTGCATGAATGTGAGTGGTGTGCCCTGGTTGGCCATAGTGAGGGTGAACTGGCTCTCATCCACAAGGCAGATCTCTTCAATCTCTGAGGCGTAGTAGACGTCATTAAGGAAGACGGGCTGGCCAAGGACACGGGTCCGCTCGGCTGAGGTCACCTGAACTGCGGTCGAGCCCACCTGATCAGCAAGAATAATACATTGTTTTAGAAAACCCAAGGCTTATTCGCTTATCTAATCCTTTCAGTCAAAATATACAGCACCTTTTAGTACAGAATGCTATGGTTGCATCTTCACCTTTATTGAAACCTTGGTGTCCTTGTGGGCCAGCTTGAGGGCATTGTGGAACACTTTCAGGTCTTCCTCCAGGGTCAGGGTGGCTGCAGGTAGCTTCTGTTGGTCAGGTTCGATGTGCTCGGCCAGCTTAGCAGGGGAGTCGATGAACTGGAGCCGTTTGCTGCCCTTCAGTCCTGTTAACAGCCGCTCATGGTACTTTGTGTACTCCCTCACCCACGTGTTGCAGTTGTAAACATAGACAGCTGCTACGTTCTCGTAGGCAAAACCAGGAAAGACCACAAACCACTTGGACAGAAAGTCAGTCTTGAAGCGATTGCTAGGTCCTACATGTGTTAAGTCTACAACTATCTCGTAGGGCTTGGCATAGTAGGGTTTGAGGGTGAGGAGGACATGGTAGATGAGCAGGTCACCGTTGATCTGGCCTGTTTTGAACCTGAAGGAGATTTAAAAAAAAAAAGACAAGGACAAATTAAAATTCAGGCCGTCTGCAGTAAATTGTGCATTATATGTTTGTACACATGCCCCTGCCTAAAATAGTTCATAGCATAATACGTGACACTAATGAATGCCGTTTTGGTTTCTGCATTTCCTTTTTGTCTCTCATTTCTTGTAAGTTCTTAAGCATCTGTGGTATCAAACCAGAGGTCCTGAAATAACCAGAGCAGAAAAAGACCCAGAGAGGGGGTCAGGAAGTGAGTTCAGAGCATCTCAAGTGTCTGACTGCAGCAGGTGTCTCACTGCATCTGTCCAACAAGACCTCCAAATCAGACAACTTCAAGTAAGTATTGTCAAAACTAGATCCTGCTGCTTCTTTCTGATCACATCTAAAGTGAAACCTTTTCGATTTAAATTCATCTTAAATAGTTTAGGCTGTAAGTGATGAAGAAGGTCTTTTTTAAAATGAATTTACTCTTTTCAAAACATTTGTTTTATTTCAGCATAATGGAAGGTACCAGAACTGCTCTCTGGCTGTTTCTCTTGCTCAACCAGCTGCCGTTCTGTCCTACTGATGCAGACCAACACCTTACAACCATGCTAACTTATTCGAACACAACAAATGATCATGGTGACGGCTCAACCTCTGCTGTGGTGTCTAGTCCCACAGCGATTGACCACACAAACTCTCCTGATACAGACACCAATGGCACTCGAGCCGACTGCTTGATCGACACTGAGATGGGTCTGATTGCTATAGGTTCAGCAGGGGGGCTGATTGTCTGCCTGCTGGTTGCCATTGTGGTACTGGCATGCCAGGTCTGCCACATTCAGCGCCGGGTTTATGCCCCCCGAACCTCCCGGTCCAATATGGACTTGGTGAGCAGTGTGGGCTACTGGGGCACTGAACGGCCGGAGGCCGGGGGACTGGTTGGGCCGTGTGATGCCAGTGTCATGCTTGAGGAGGTGAGAGCAGACAGCGAGGTGGAAAAGGAAAGGCTGGCTGAAATACAAGAGGGAAAGGAGGAGGCTGGGGCCATGGCAATGGCTTTTGATCCTGAAGAGAAGGACTGTCTGATGCCGAGCTCCAGCTCCAGGGACTCCTGTCTGGAGGTCCCCAGGGATCTAGAGGACATGCCCCTTGTTGTGTAAGGAGTTATCCTGACCACGGCAACTTTCACTCAAGACAAACAGCAACCACTCAATTCAGCTAATGTCTTATGGTTAAATTCATGTTCTTTCCAGTTTTTTCACATCACAGAATTAAACGAAAACCTCACTAAAATGCAATTGAAATGTGGAATATTAGTGTTGATACAATACTTGAGTTATGGTACCCATACCAAAATTGTTTTTCAATGCATTTCTTTGAGAATTCTAAATACATTTTTCAACTAAACCCCTTTTTTCACTCAACAAAGGAAGCCAAGGTTCTCAAATGTTATATATCTAATAGCATCGAGTCTAAATCTGTCAAGGTATGCTTTTAATCAGGAACTATCTGATCTAAGAACAAGTAAACAAGTTTACAAATCTGACAATGCATCTAGTTTGATACTCAATGCCACATACATTTTGGTCAGTATGAAAAAAGTATTGTGGTTCAATATCTAGTCTGTATATGTTTTGATGTATGATAGTATCAGTGGAATTTATTCAAAATATTTATACTGTTTAGAAAGTAGTACATGAATACTAAATTTAGTATAAAAAGAATACTTTAGTTAAAATAATGAGAATATTTGAGTTATTTGAAGTGTCTTCTTGGCAAACTTATCGTTTAAAAAGATCAAGGTGTATATTTTTCTTTACATGTTTCATGAGAATTAGTGAAGTCTAACTTAAACATCTAATATAACATGCTGCATATTTTTTCACACTTGCTTAACAAATTCAAGACTTACTGTAAGACTGCTTGAAATGTCTTATTTTACAACACAACTGAGTGGACACATTAATTTAAGAAACAGACAAAAAGGCAAACCAACAACAAGCAGATCAACACTTTTAAAGTATCAAAGAACTCCCAAGATCTATTCCTAGATCTCACACCAGGGACCTCATGTGCTGGCAACACCATGTTATAACAATGGTCAGAGAGTTGGGTACAATTTCTGCTAACAGTCTGTGTTATATTAATTAGTAAATCTCTGATGCTTCTGTCAGTTTAGCTGTCTATTATCTCTTACCTGTACTGCAGACTTTCTAATGCTACTGTTTTTTTTATGCTTGTGTACCTGAAAAAGAGACTGTTAAAATGCCAGTTTTAAATAAATGGATTTTTGCATTGTGCCAATGTCTTAGTGTATAATTCAAGTCACTATCGCTATATTTATATCAGCTTCTTTAGGGATTGTATCATAAAAAAAGCACTGAAGCATAATTGTAACTTAATTCTGAGCCAGAGGTATTATTCCCTGTGTGCATGACTAAATGTGACTGATCTATTACACCTGTAGAAACAGAGGTTTGAACGAACATAAAAGCTCCTCTGGCCTTAAAGGGTCATTCACACCTAAAACACCAACTATGACAATAATTATTGATGAGCTGCTGTATGTTGCACAGAGAAACAGAAAGAAACCAGAAGGATATGGTTTCACAAAGACGAGGGGAGTCCAACACTCAAAGAGTTGTCATCTTTTATTGAGAGAGAGAAAAAAAAGGCCATCAAAAATTATCATTCCCACACTAATCGTAAATCATACCGCAATCGCAATATCTGTCAAAATAATCACAATGTGATGTTTTTACCATATCATGCAGCCCTATTTTATAGTTATTGTTATAGTTATCAGACAATCCTTAAGACTGGATGTGGCCAAATAATACTGAGGTTAATGTTTAGACTGCGTCTAAGTGTGTCTCAGCAGACATTAAAGTACTGTCAGCCTTTTCACTGCATCATTAGCTGTATGAGCAATAGTAACACATGAAGAGGAACTGCAAAACTATTTGGTGTTTAAAAATGTATAAGTGTATTTTATGTGATCAAACAGAAAGTTTCTTTGCAAATGTAGAATCACATCACAAGTTTAGATGTGTCTCACTCATAATCCCTATAGGAAACAAAGAGCAAGGTTGTCCAAATAGGGAGCAGCAGCTTAATTGGTTCCTCTGTCTCCATTAGTGGAAAATGGCTTGGTCAACATGAAAAGAAAAGGAAGACTTTATGGCTTCTAATTTGTTCAGGGTTCGGTCAGTGAGCACATTTTCAAAAAGTGCCTACATGTTGAAATGATTTTGATCATACAAGTCAAGTTACTGGAAATAGTGGATTTCTACAAATGTAAATTGAGTTCAATTCAGTGTTTTGTAAAAGCATTTTTAATGTAGAGAGGACTTGGTGTGAAACATGAACTCCTATTTTTAGCATAGACTGAAAATGCATAGGGCTGTCATCAGGTTTCACATGTCACACTTCCTGTAAGTGAGGCAAGAATCAGTCAACATTTCAGCAGAGAGCCATTTATGCCCCTAGTTCCTGCTTTAATTCAAGAGACATCCTGCCAGACAGGCAACTGCATAAGACCCTACAACTATTGAACATTTACTTCATCCTGGAACGACACAGCTACCAGGTTACAGAGGCTATCGGTGCAAAGTCACTGGTGAGTAGATTTGAATTATCAATGTAGCTTTAGGTCTACCTAACATGTTGTTAGATGTGATTGATGCTAAATGGGTGCATCCACACAAAAGTATAAAAAAATTTCATGCATGACAGATCTATATACAACTTGTATATTTTTAATGGACAAAAACAGTCTCAGCACTGCAACTGAATCAATCACAACTACAATTTTTGATTGAGAAATGATAATGAAGTTGAAACAAAAAAAGAAATAAGTAATCAAAGCAAGCTCTACTGAAAATCTCCTTTAGTTTAAGGTATTTTAACATTGTAACATGTAACCAAAGATCACTCGATGAATGCAAAAACCATTGACTGTAATGCCTTAAATATACCCAGTACAAACCCTTGAAACATATGCCTATTTAAAGTTGCATTTTGAGGAAACGTTGCTGTCACAACCCTAACACTTTTTTGCTCAAACTCCCATTAACTATTTCCTCATTAGAGGGCATTGCTTCAGACTGTATTGCTGTGCGTCTCTGATAAAAAAAAAACAACTTCCTCTGTTCCAGCTACAAAGACAGCACAGTGCACCAGGGGATAGAAGAAAAAATGACCATTGATTTCCTAAGCCTGGTTTTCATATGGTTGCTGCCACTGACAGCAAGCAGCACAGTGACATCTGGCCAGAATGACAACCTCACCACTGTGATGACGGGTGAGGTAGGAAATGAGTTCACTCACAGCCAGCTGACAACACAGGAGGCATCCAGCTTAAATCAACTCTCAGAAGTTACAACAGAGAAAGAAACTACAAAACCCAGTACGAAACCTTCACTGCAAACAATTCAAACAAATCCTTCTACATTCTCACCAAATATTCAAACAGCAGCAGCTCCAACCAATTCCATATCATCTCAGTTAGTCAACAACAGCTCAACAGTAGGCACAACAGATGTACAATTGAAAGTCACAACATTGGCAGCAATGGTGGTAACCAGCCAAGTCAGCAACCCAACCAAAACTACAATGGCACCTCGAGTGCTGAGCAGCTCCACCCAAGGCCAAGACACAGGAAAGACGTCAACCTCCCAACTCACCAGTGACAAAATTACTCATTCATCAACACATCCAAGACGGTCTACAGTCCTCATCTCTAATGCAACCACATCTACTAAGACTGTTGAAAGCAAGTCTGCAAGTACAAGCCCAGTCAGAGGCGGTGATGCTACAAAGTCCACAGGTTTATACAAAACTTCAATGGACATGACAAAGAAACCATTCACCCGTATCACCAAGTCAAAGAAAACACAACATCCTCCTGAAAAAAACGCAAAAGACAAAAAGGGAACAAACCACAGTAAAGTAGTGGCAGGGGTAATAGGTGGTTCCTTGGTGTTTATGATGGTAGGATTCCTGGTCATCTATGTAAAGAAACGGAAGCTTCAGAGGCAGCAGATAATGACTAGCGAATGGGCCGGCCCTTCGCCATTTCTAGACGGTGGAGCTGACAATGGCCAGGTAACACTGAGGTCATCTAACCGAATTTCTCTGTCCAGCTTCCTGCCTCAGAGGCTGTCCAAAAGGTTGTCCTTGCTCCCAGAAGCAGATGAAGAGTTAGAAGACTTGACAGCAGGTACTACATTCGGAAATAAACGTCAAGAGAGCACAGCTGGTCGAGAGGTGGATGGAAATGATGCACAAGAAAGCAATGGGGCTGCTGTAGTTGTTCCTGAAGTTAAAAGCACCGGAGACGCTCCAGAGCCTTTTTTCTCAGGGTCCCCTTCACAAACGATGGACCCGCTGTCCACTAATAACAATTCAGAGATTGTAAATCCTGAAAATCCCCCTACTCTATCTGGAACTGCAGAAAATGCTGAGGCACAATTGAATGATGGCCTTGGGCAACCTTAAGTGAACTTAATACACCCCCTCCTCCCCAACGCATCCACTTTCATTGGTTTCGAGGCAACAACAACTGTGACTGAAAACACAGGAAACTGACTAACTTGTCATAGTTTGAGGAAATCATTACAAGAGAAGTGATGTTTATCTACTGCCAAATTTGAAAAGTGGTACAGCAGTATAATATTAACAGAATTAATCATTAACAGTAGAAAGAAAAATATTTCTTCACACTTTTAGATCCTCAATCATGTGTGACGCACAGGGCAGTTTTAGAGTCATAAGTCAGGTTATTGGAGCCTTTCCTTCAAGACACCCTGGTTCTAAATTATAGGTAAGTATCTCTCCCCCTCACCACTCCAGAGATCCTCACACCAGACTCCTGCTGTATTTTCTGTTCACTGTGTAAAAATGTCAGCAAGAAGAGTGTAAATCAAAAAAGCTTTCTTCACAACATCTTCTCTGCCCTTAGCGACCCGTGGAGATTGCTACTGGAGAAAATATAACAATAAAGGCGCATGCAGTCAGTTTTATAGTCATCTTGAAAATGATGTAAAAGCAGAAGCATATGTGGTGGTGAAAACAAACAGCAACACTTTCAGTAAAGCACAGGGGCCTGCATTCGGTTTAACATATGACTAATAGCTGTGTATACCATAAGCTAAATGCAGACTTTTGTATTTTCTACGGCTTAGGGGATTATGAAAAAAGGGCTTTGTTTCATCTGTCAGAGAAGTTAGACCACATGACTACACATATTTGTTTCACTGATACACTATCTGCAGAGTTATGTGGCATGTATAGTTGACAAGAAAGAAGGTTCAATAGCTTTGGCAGTTGAGTCGCACGTCTTTGAATTTAAAGGTCCAGTGTCTAACATTTGGAGAATATATTGGCAGAAATGGAATATAATATTAATATGTATGTTTTCATGAGTGTATAATGGAAATAATTAGTATTGTGTTTTTGTTACCTTCGAATAAGCTGTTTTTATCTACAGACGCTGAAGGTCGCTTTTCACAGAGTTCGCCATGTTTCTACAGTATCCCAGAAGAGACAAACCTGACAAATCAGTGGCTCTATATAGGGCAGTTTGCATTTTCTGGGCATTTCTTGGCCACCGTTGTTTCTCTTTTGTGCTTAGAAGGGGAGGATGAAGTGAAGGAGCTGCAATCTGCAAATACACCACTGGATGCCTCTAAATATTAAACACTGGTCCTTTAATATATCATGCTCATCTGACTTTCGTATCATTCAATCATAATCATAGACTGTATAGTAAATAGTGGTTGGAGTTTCCAAGCCTGTGAAACAAGACCAATGCAGTAGTACCTTAGTACACTGTTCTTTGAGGCCTGTGTGACAAGCTTAAAAATGGCATTACATGCTGTCTGCTTACAAGAGTTTTACCCCTCTACTGTGCCAGTGCAAGTGTGGGCACGACCATCATAATACAGAAACCACTGGCTACAAGACTGTTAGCCACAGTGCCCCATCCTCAGCACTTTTCAGTTCCCAGCTGCACCTACTGCTGACTGCCAGAATATTTATATTGTAAACAGAAATGGACTACTCATACAAGGCGACAAAAAAAACACACTGAAATGTACCACACAAAATTAAAACGTATGGAACAGCAAAGCTGGTACAAGTGGATTGTACAAATACTGTAGAAATATGAGAATCTCCTTCAGCCCATGTTTAATTCGTGATATCTGAAAAAAGAAACTGGCAACAGATCTTAAAGCTGCAGTACAGTATAGTGAAAGTTTCAGCAAAAAAGACAAAAAGTCATTGCTATGAAAGTTACCTACTCCAGCTTTGATTACATTGGTTGGAAAATTTGGCAATGGATGTGAAAAATATTTGATGTGACATTGGATTTGCATTAAGTGCTATTTCTAGACTTTGAGTCATGAGAAGCGTAATTAGGTGTATTGGCCATCTTCTTCCTTTACAACCAAATCCTGACCATGAAGCTTTTGTTGAAATGTCTGTAAATGTATATTTGTATGTCATTAATTTGTTTTTTATGTTTGTTTTAAAAAATAGGCCTAGTGGAATTGGTTTCATATGTCTCTGAGTGGTTGTGGTTTTTGATGTTGTATTAAAAACCACGCACCACATAATTCCACAGCTGTACATAATATAGATAACTAAGCATCAGTTTAACTATTAAAAGTACTAAAACCTGAGGTAGACGTAGGAAGACGTAAATTACTTCACTTCAATTGTATTTATTGTTATTGCTATATATACTGCTATTTTAGCTCAGCTGGTCATTTTACAACCACATGTACCAGCCTGACAGTAGCCCATCTGTTAAAGGGGAACCTGGCAACCAGCTTAATCAAACCCGTTTAGAAATCATTTGGATGGTTAAATGCGCCTGTTCCGTGAAAATGGTGAAAAAACCTAAAAACCCTAACTGCCAGCCCTGGACTTTTGCACCTCACCTCATTTTAGCTTACCAATCGAGGTAGGCATAGGGCCGGGGACTGGCGTGGATAGTAGGATTCGTAAAATCAAACGTTCCCGGTAAAATTCGGAAATAGGAAGTACGCGAGAACCGACGAACGACGAGAAACGACGATGAAAAGACGAACGGTCACGGCAATTCCACATAACGCAAACGCCGCCCTCATAACGGTCTTAGTCTAAAAATTTTACCCACACCTTCCGGTAGATAATTGCTCCCACACGAAAAAGTTGCCCGCCGAAAAAAAGGCGCATCAGCAGCGGTAAAGAAAAAGGGGAGGAGGCGTGCCGCAAGTGACTTTTTTTTAAGACGTGTGTGAAATACACGTCCAGAGCATGAGAAAGGAGGAGAGGAGCATTCAGGTAGAGAAACACATAGAAAGTGAACACAGCGGGAATGAACATAGATTTAATGGCCATTTACCACACTTATTACATGGGGCCATTGACCACACATAAATGATACACACCACAAGACAGAACAATTCCCTGCCATCGGCTCATTTGTTCTGCTCTCTTTTTTTCTCACACGCCCAAGCACACGACAGTTAATTTCATGTCATAACACCTAATACTTAAACAGTAAAACCATTTCAATAAAAAATGGGACCATTACTAAGCCATTATCATACATCTTGTCAATCATAATAATAGATATGGGACACATTTCAAAACCATTTTTCAGTCCACGATATGTTTGCACTTTTTCATACTATTCATGCGGAGACTTGGGATTGTATTTATTGGAGGATAATTACATTTTTTTACTAATATAACTGTGACACAATCGTAAGATGTCACTCTCTGGATTGATAAAGCAACTAGCTCACAGTCTAGTATTACACAGTAACATCACGTTGAATGTTTCAGATGGTCACATCCTTTTTACTCTATTTTCTGGCTGCTTCTTAACAAATGTCACTAATAATTTAAAATTAAATAACACTAAGATCTTCATCCATATAAGGTACCCTCATCAGTAACTGGAAGCCACCCTAACTTTCAAGTCCAACTAACCCATGTACTGTCACTCTCAGCAGGTAGCCAGTCACAAGCAGTCACTACGACTGACACCAGTTGGGCGGCAAACCGACAGATTGGCGGAACACACAAACAGATCCGTCAGATTTGTGTATAAAATATACACTCAATACAACACTGATATATTAAGAACACATTTCCCAGCAAAACAGATTTACAAGCGTCACTCGTAAGTAACGTTAACTAACTCCATTAATTCAATCTAATTTTTTTAGAACCTGGAAAGTCATAATGTAATGCAGGTTAAGGCCTAAAGACCCATGGACCTGCTGTTTTATATATTCAGCAGATTAGCAACTAATATTCATATTCATTGCCCAAATTCATTCTCCGTTTCTCCTCCGGTCTGGTTGCAAAATATTTGATTTTAGCTGCTAAATGCTCCATTATGTTATCAGCAACTAGTGCTCTGATATTTGTGCTTGGATTAGATAGTTTACAGAGGGTTTTTAGAGAGACAATCAACCGCTATGGGACGGGTTGGGGGGACTGAGCCAAAACAGTAATGTTTGTGGGCCGGACTGCTAAACAATGAGCTGAAATTACTAAATAAAGCTTGGTAAAGCGAGGTAGCTGGCAGCTTTTACCAGTTAATTTCTCTATATTTCCAATCACTTAACAAAAGACAGACTTTTACATTGTCTTCATAAATGTCATTTTCGTACATTGAATGATAAAAGTATGATGTTATAGCCGCTTAATCAGGTAATACTGGAGCTCATTTTGTTAAAAACCAGCTTCCTGCTGTCTGCTGGAAACAAGTCTAAAATGAAAGACAAGACCACTGAAACAATGTAACTGTAAAACCCAAAAGCAAATGAGCTCAAAGGAAGCCTGGAAAGGCTCTGCAAGAGGTAGACCAATCTAGATAGTGGTAATTCTCTGTGGGGTTCTATGATACAAGTGACAATTTATCCATTGTTAATATAAACGTGCATAAACAATGCCTTGTGCATGAGAGAAAGAAGAGAAGGAGAGAAGAAGAGAGAGAGAGAGAGAGAGAGAGAGAGAGAGAGAGAGAGAGGAGAGAGAGAGAGAGCGAAGAGAGGAGAGAGGCGCTGCTGAAGCAGCTGTTGTCAGCACACCACACACAACAGACAACACACAGCTCTTGCTTGCCTCATCAGCAGCAGAGTGGGCCGACTCGCTGCTGCAATTCTCTCCCCTCTCTCTCCCTCTCCCTCTCCCTTTCTCTCTCTCCCCACACATTCAGCTGCATCTGGAGCCTGCAGAGTGGTGAGCAGGACAGGGGCCGGTGCTTGTAGGCAGCATGTTTAGTGGCACGCCACAACATCCACAAGAGCCAGGAAAAAAAGCTTGAAATCACTACCGTCCAACAGCAGAGAACCGATAAAGCACAAAGGGAAAAAGAAAAACACACAGCTGGAGCTGGAGGAGGAGACAACAGTGAAAAAGGAGAGATGACAGAACAACACTAGAAAGGATGAGGTGAGTGCTTTAAAATGAAAAAATAAGAAAAAGCCTATGACCCATATACACATAAAGGGAAGGGCAGTGACCCATTTCAGTCTGAATCCTGGTAATGCAGTAAACTACAGTGTGAGGCTGTGCTACTCCCTGCTCTGTCTCTATGCAGATTTCACCTTTTAGTATTCCACAGAGACATTGACAAAAGTAATAGCATAGCGTTTAAACAAACACACAGAGGAATTTAGTGATGTGAGACACAATCACAGCAGAGCATCCACTGCCATCAACCGGACAACGCAACGGCGAGGAAATTTCTGGAACGCATTTCAAGGGTGTCCAACAGTCTTGTCTTTGAAAACACAAACACACATGGACCTTCAGTGTTTAGCTCAGAACATCTGCAGTTGCGGAAGCACAGTTGGTGTATCGTCCTGAATGAACTGAGTCTCACTGCAGCACTCTGAGCTCCAGTCCCACTGGCAGAGCTTCAAACCGGCTGGCACTCAGGATGACTAGCACCCTTATAAAATGCATCAAGAGCAGAAAGCTAAGCTATCTGTCCCACTTTACAACAGGTCTGGTCCTGACAGGTTTGAAGTGGTTGACATTAAAAATAATCAGATTGCGATCCATTTGTACTGCAGTTTACATGCATCAAAAGTAAATTGTTCTCAAACTGTTCAAAATCCAGTGGCACATACTATCAGTGGTATTACATTGTGATGACAGCTCAAGGTTCATGTTATTCATACAACTCGGCTGCTGCAGGATTGTAGCCTCAGTTTCGGTCAAAAAGGAAGTGTCAAACTAATTATTGAGATTGCAAGCGGTCCCAGAGGTAGGGTAAATTGGAGTCTGGTGAGGACTCTGGTGCTTATAGTGGAAGTGCACCATGAATTTGATCTGAGCATGTGCAATACCAAAATAATGCTGAAAAAGTTGAGGATTCCCAAAGACAAGTCCACGCAAAATAACAAACAAAATCTGACCTAATTTTAGCTTCAAAAACAAAATGTAAAAACATGAAAAACCTTGGGCTGGCCTACCATAAAGCTAACTACGTGTTGTAGTCAGATTTTAGAAAAAGCAACCTTACCAGGTTTTAATTTTTTTTTTCTCACTTGATACAACTGCAACAACACTCTAGTGTTGTAGAGTCTAGTGAAGCTGAGCTAAAATCAAAAACGCTAAAACCAGCGTTCTAATACTCTCAACAGGGAAGAGAAAATGTCACTTTTTTCAGGTATTTGAAATTAAACTGAAGTATCAGGACAAGTCATTAGGATTCTCCATCTGAGAACTGTGAATCTATTCACCAGATTATGTGCATCAAGTACATGTTGAGATATTTCATCGGATAAGTGGATAACTTGTGTCACTGAATTGATCTTATTTTTTGAAGCTATGTTATATATCACGGCATGGACACTGGGCTGTGATATAAATAAATATATGTCTAAAGCAATGCAAGTTTTAAACTTTAAACTAGAACATGCATTTCAGTGTTGTTGCAGTGTTACAGATGGCTAGGCAATAACATTGATGGAGAATACTTATAACTTCGCTGAAACAATTCCGAAGCCAGCACACCAGAGGATTATCTGGGCTATTGAAAAACAATGGAATACATACAAGAAATCGGATCAAAATGTAACTCTATACACCAAAAACAGGTCAGAATTTGAATGGACCAAACTATTCGTTGGTGTTACCATAATAGACAGAAGATCTAATCCATTACATAAAATGGTGTGAAATGATTTTGCATACTTTCTGTTTGACTTTTTTTTTTCATTTTCTAGAGCCCTGACCATGCCTGCCTGCTCTGCCTCTCTGCTCTGCCTGCTTCTATTGCTGCTCTGTGGGCTCCTTGGAGGTTGGGTGCTGTCCATCTGCCCCTCTGTGTGCTCCTGCAGCCGGGGACACCGTGTGGTGGACTGCTCCTCACGAGGCCTAACCAAGCTACCCCCTGGTCTGCAGCACAACATCCGCTTTCTCAACCTCTCTTTTAATAGGTAAGCAGCTACAGGAGGCACACTCTGACAATTACTGGATTTCTGTGCACGTGAGAGGTGACAAAAGGTACAGAGTTAGATCTACAATCCTAAAGCAGGTCCCACTAAAGCTATTCTTTTCTGAAAGATGCAAGGGTTAAGGTTAAGAAGAAGAGATATTTGGCCAGTATTTCTTACCTCTGTACCAACAAAATCTTCAGGGCTGTTTGTACAGCATGCAGGCCCTCACTGCTAAAGATATCTGTCTGAGCCCAACACAAAACTGAATTGGAGAGACAAGAGCAGCTCATCATCTCACAAAATGCTTTCACGCCCTTAATGTTAAGTGTCAGGGTGGTAACAGTAAATATACTGTAGTGGGAAAGCACTTCAAGTGCATCTATTGGACTTGACAAAACTCCATCTTACATATGACAAGTTGACCTCATAAATAATGATAACTGGTCACGCCTTTCTTGGTCAGGTATAAGCAGTAGCTTATGGTGGCTAATGTTAGCAAACATAACATGGGCAACACTGTGTAACTGAGTCAGTTTGCTAACTTTATAACTCTTCTCTACAGTTATACAATTTAGCATTTTTCATTATCTCTTAATTCTCACTATATGCTTTTACAGCTTGCAGGGTCTGGACAGCCAGCTCAGCCATTATGCCCACCTACGGACCCTGGACCTGTCCTACAACCGCCTGGAGAGCCTGCCCCCTGCCTTGCCACGGTCTCTGTGGGACATTCGAGCGGCGGGGAACCATCTACGCTCGCTGGACAAAAATGACACAGCTTACCACTGGAACCTGAAAGTACTGGACCTGTCGGACAACGAGCTGGAGAGAGTGGTTTTCATCAACAACACACTGCCCAGTCTCCAAGCTCTCAACCTCAGCCACAACAGGTTTTGGACTGTGCCCACAAACATGCCACACAACTTGGAGAGCATCGATTTATCACATAACTATCTGATGCAGATCCTGCCTGGTTCGTTGGATCGGCTGCCGAGGCTGACTCAGTTCTATTTGCATGCTAACCGCTTCTCCTGGTTACCTGAAGGGATCTTTGATAAGCTGAAGATGCTGGAGGTGATGACTCTTGGGGATAACCCCTGGGCTTGTGAAGAAGAAGAAAACATAACACGGCTCCTTAGATGGGCTGAGCAGACCCGTGCAACCATCTTAGGCTGCCCTTGTTATACAAGACCCATCTGTGGGCAAACCCATCTGGCAACACCGGGGAGGGAGTGGCACTCTGCACTATTCACAGAACCACCACTGTGGGTTAATAGCAGAGGTGAAGGGCATGATGTTCAATCACCAGCAAGGACTGCAGAGGTCACGTCTAGTTACCAGGTGAAATCTGCACTTTTCGAGACAGGAATATATCAGGATAAAAGAGGAGTGAATGAATCCGGGGACCACATGGTGTTTGTCTGGACATCTTCCTCAACTTTTGATAGTTTCTCCACACACACAAGCACAACAAAGAGCCTGTGGTCCTCAACCAAGAAGCCCAAAGTAGCTAATTCACGGAATAACGGTCAGGGACTCGTCTTTGAGACTCATCAAACTGTCAGCCTGACTATTTTATTTGTGACGACAGCATTCAACACTTTCTGAACTACCTTGACTGGATCCAGAATACACTACTTACTGTATTATTTTGGACATTGAATATATGACCAACTAACTCCACTTAACGCCTCCATTTTCATTTCCCTAAAAACTGTTGCGACTGTTACTACCTTCAGTCACAATCATCTTTCAACTAGCTCAACATGTACAACATGTCTCTCACAATCCTGTACACAATTATGAACTGTATAAACCTACAACACAGAAACTCAAAATATCTGAATATGTGGAGTGCTAATATCAATGCCCAACTCTCAGTATAATGCTTGCACATTGACAGACTGCTATGTTCTCTGCGCTTCTGTTCATAATGGTGATGCTTGTGCTACTGAGGATTGACAATATACATTGCATAACATTCCATAGCCCCCAGTGGCACACCTGGCTTCCTCTTAGTGTTTTCCCACCACCTGTGGTTCTTGAACTGCTTCGGTTCAAGATTGTTGGAACCTTGGTGCTATCTAGTGAACCAGCCCACGTTTTGAGCTGAACCATTGTAATCAAGGATGCATCATCAACAGAGGGAGAATATGACATGCCCACCTTGGTTCCCAAGGAAAACCTGCTACTTTTGGGTTCTGAACAAATATATTTTTGGTTGTAATGATCCTAATGGTTCAAAACTAGGTGCGCAAGTATTAGTAGGTCCACAGCCTTAAGTGTCATTTCTCATCATTTACATACACTGAAACTATTTTTTTTCTTCTGTATTTTACCCATCCTGTACATTAAGAGCCATGGGAAGCTGTGGGCAGCCAGGCAACAATTCTGACACATGGACACAGCCGGGGGAACCATGAACCACCAACCCTGCATTTAGAAGACTACCTACTGAGATATGGGCACCCTAGTGGTGAGGAGCCTAAAAATGTCTATACAACAAAATAGGAAAAAAGTTACCAATAAAGGGCTAATTTAATGAAAGGATTAAAAGAAAAAAGAAATTCATAGAATAGTTATAGTTGTTCCTGTCTGCAGTGGAAACAATAAGAAATAATAGAAATTGTATGAATTACATGATATCAAATAGTCTTTGATGCAACAAAATAAACCAAGCACAAGAATCAAACAATCACACTGAAAAGACAGTTGGACGGCCCATCAAAATTTCAACAAAGACAATAACTGTTTTGTATTCTTGGCAAAGATACTCCAGTCAAAGTTATTATTAGATCAAATTCTTTCATTTTCTGTCATATACAGTTGTGACTGTGTTTTGTAATGTTGGTGCTGCTTTATTATACTATAAGGCCATTAAACAGTCCACTCAAAGGAGGGCTGACAATATATTCATCATTCCAGTATCCTATCTGACAAATCATGATAAAGATCCTGCATGGCTCCTGGCTTCACTATTAGTTGCAGTGACTACTACACTGGACAGCAGTAAAGGAAGTGATCTGGTCTGGATTAGGAGTTGTATGATAGACCTTAGACGCACCAGCCAAAAAAAAGAAGAAAGAAAAAGAAAAGAGGGCAGGGCTGCACATAGCCTACTTTTCTACACATCACTACACATTTAGCTTGACAGGTATGCAAGACTATGTTTGTAAAACCTCTTCTTGGGGTGCTTCTTCTCTGATGATTCAAATAATCATCCTTTAGAATAGTTGGCAACCTTGGGACAAACATGGAGTATGGGGTTTTCCCTCCAAACACAAAAAAAAGAGGCAGCGGGAAGTCAGTGGTGGACATTATGGATGCTGAGTTAAAAGCATATCTAGATCTGTCAGTATGGTGAAAATAAGCCTTAAATTAGGAATCTGAATGGCCACATGGAACTATTCTACTATTTCAAATCATCCTGCAGAATTCCAGATAGACTGTTGACATAGCTGAGATCCAGTTAAACATTAATGCAAATAAAAATATTTAATAAAATCATACTGTAGGTTTACATTTGGTCATTTGACTGATTAGTAATTGATTAGTAAGTAAGTAATAATAAAAAGATCCAAAATACTAGTTCACCATGATGAAATGAATATGTACTGTAGTTCTAAGAATGTCAATCAGCCAGATGACATGGCTTTTAGAAGGGTTCTTTCTCCGAGCTCTTATCACAGCCTTCCTGGGCGCACTTGTCTGCATCTTTGTTGCTGAACACTGACAGAACAAAAGGTGTCTGCGCAGTAAATACCCAAACAGAAAACAATACAAGAACTAACATCAGTGGTAATTAACACAAGACCAATACATTTCCCTGCTTTGTTTAGTGGGAATTTTAGCCATTACACAGGCTGTCAGTGATTCTGCTTTGGTAGAGGGCTAGATTTATGAATAAGCAGAGTTGACACCGAGGGTATGGGATGTAGCACAGCAGTAATTCTCACATCAATCTGAAGGTTGTTATCTGCTTGAAACGGAAACTGTTGGGTGGTTATTGCAACCACTGTTGATAGGTGTGTCAACATCCTGGAAATTTCACATACTGCGCCACAGGGTATGATTCACCACAGTGTATAACAGAGTTATACAGATCACAGAACTGGTACAGCTAGCAAAAGTTAATCAAAGACACATACAGTACTTTCTTTCTGCAATGATAAAGAAAAAAAACACATTAGCACAAGTGTATGATGTGATGCAATGTGTTTTTTGTTGAAACTACAAATATACAGTGAAGATCCCAACTCAAGGTCCACCAGACAGCTTTTACAGTTAAACACAGCTAAGGTGACAAGCAGCTGACATCTATTGACATCAACAGATGTATGCGTTTCCTTGCTGATGAAGACTGTGTGATATGTTTGAAAGTAGAGATGGATCACTATCTAGGCATATTTTAATGGACTGGTTTGCTAAAACGCAGCAAAAAAAAAAATGTCCACCCTGTCTTTACTACACTCTATTGTCTGCCACTGTCACACTTTCAGCTCTATTTCCTTTCCCTGTGTTCTTTCCAATAAAGCATGTCTAACAGAAAGGCACTACAGCTTGGAGAGCAAATGTTTTTGAAGGCAGACTTGCAGGTAAATAGGAACATATGGAAAAATACAAAACAGTGTTTTTGAGTGTTTTCTATTTCCTTCAAACATTGCATTAGTGCATTAATGTGAAAAATTATTTTGGTGCAATGGTGAGTCCAGACAGTGGTTGGCAAAATTCACAGATCCGCTAACCTCCCAATGCTAACAAGTCTCATCTCTCCTTTCTCTGTCTTATTAGCAAAGCTTTTAGCTGCCGCTGATCAGGGCTGGGAGGGTTGTTTAAAATGTAGTTGGTAGTGTAATCCTGTTGTCAGTCTGTTTGTCTGTACTCAGCCAAAGAACATTTGTCAAGTAAAAAACTTAATGGTATTGCATCAATAAAATCTCACCAATTCCCATTCCTAATCAAGTAGCTCAAGAGAAATAAAGAGTGTCAGATTTAGTAGCTATAGTTGTTATTTCAATGTGCCAGATACAAATTTACAAAAATAAATTTAAATAAAGTCTCAATTTGGACTCAGTATGAGACAAAGACTTGGACTGGGATGGGAGCAAAAACTTGATTGGGACATCCCTAGTTGAAATGTCTGAAAAACGCTACTGAGTTGGGATTGTTATAATTTCCATGTCCAGAATGAACAAATGTAGCCGTTTGTGGTTTGACTCAGTTCTATAGTAGGTTCTGATGCTCTGTTGAACAATATTATATTGAATATTTTTTTGTCAAGTTCACATAGGAAGAGGCAGACATTAGACATACCTTATGCACTACCACAACCATACCACCCCTACCATATTTTTTACACAATGTCTAAATCACAATTTACAGTAATGTGTTTGTGTTTCAGAAGAGGTCCTACCTTCGGGCCACGTAGTAGAACACTGGGTTGCCGGTTTTAGAGGTTCCTGCCTGGTAGAAGATGTTGAGGGTCTTTAAGGCTTTAAACTCCTCCTTCTCATGTACCTGGTGCCTACAGAACAAATCAGAGAGCTGAGGATCAGTCACACCTTAATATCTGACAGGCTTTATGAAAATGCACTCTGGCGTTAACCTCAGAAAGAAGTCATGGTGGTTACTGCTTGAAAAAAACTAAAGAGGAACCCGACATAAACCCAGGTAGGGTATTTAGAGGACATCTTAAAACAACAGCTGTAGCAAATGAACAAAGAATTACCTCAGCAGTGTAACTGGGAGAGCCACAGCATTTGCAAGCTGATTTTGTTGCAAGTTTTTCTTTATTGCAAGTAGTGACATAGTTAGAAAAAAAGGCTACAAAATGCAATCCAGAATGTAGTTATTTAGACATCAAAAAGATGTTCATTTTGTCTCCTTATTTATTTCTCCCTTTATTTTTTTGGCTTAAAAACCCCTCCCACATGTTGCTCTTCGACACTTGCATACATACATACATACATCTCATATCTCTTAATTGCATTCACTTATCTCTCAGTTGCATCTTTTCCTTGCCAAACCATGCAATGAGAGAAGAAACGAGGAAATATGTTTTTAGAGAAATGAGATGTCCTTTCCTCTGAAGTGTCACATGAAGTGACGTTGTTTCTGATCACAGCTGATCAGCTGTCAGTCGGCTTTAACAGCTTCA
>NW_023340257.1:352047-353263 GCF_004916995.1 Morone saxatilis | reverse complement strand
CTTCCATTGAGAGCTCCTTTGACCGCATGTTATGGGTTCATAGCAACAGCTTCCAAATGCAAATGCCACACCTGGAATCAACTCCAGACCTTTTACCTGCTTAATTGATGATGGTTTAACGATGGAATAGCCCACGCAGCTATCTGTCTATGTTCAATAAATATTACAGCTACAGAATGCAATATGAGGCACAGCAGAGACATTATGCTAAATTAGAGGCTGGCAGGAACCCTACCTGGTCATGAACTCCTCGAACTTGGAGCTGGTCAGGTTGAGACTGGACCAGTGAGTGTCAGCCACAGGTTTATGTTCAGGAGGTCCCAGGTAGGCCAACAGTGTCGCCATCTTGTCAAAAGGTCGTCTGCCTACGGCCTTGTGGTCCCTGGGAATAAGATCATTATGAAGCAGTCTTAAAAATGTGTTCAGTATTGAAATTACGCAGCAGTGTTTTATCAAAGAATCTATTTGGACCTGTTGCTGGAGAGGTACTGGCCGATCCTCTCTTGGTTGTTCCACAGTAGGCGGTGGAGGGCCAGCACGTTGCCGTCACTGATGAAGGACAGACTGTGATTGACCGAGTCACTGGGTGGAGAGTCAGATGCTATGTCCAAGAAAAACCTGTGGTGGAGTGAGGAGAGTGCAGACTGATGGGGATTTTTGTTTTCAGAGACTGAATGAAGGCAGTTAGCATCATGCTCCAAGTGTCTTACCTCCTGGCTGAATCAAAGTTGCTCTTCACAAAGTCATTAAAGGGCCTCATGTGCTCTTCCTTTGTAAACAAGACATGGTTTGCAATGCTCTGCAGAATCTGAAGGAAAAGACATGAATATATAACAAGCATATTAAAAACAATCCAACTGCTAGTCTAAGCAGGTCTTCACCTCCTAAGTAACTGACATGACTGAGTCAACTGATGAACCTTGTCTTCTTGTACTTCAGCTGTTACACAGTTTTAACATTTAGCAGTATCCTGCCATTGCGACTTGTGTTCAGTAAGAGTTACAATGTCTTGCTTTGAGTGACAGCTGTGAAATAAATAAGTTGGGGTTGTAAGTTTTCTGGTTTTCTTGCTGACTCTACATGTACTCATTGAATGTAGCGATCAAGATTGGTACTTGACTATTAAAATTACTTCCTAGGGACGCCCGGCTAGGTCAGTCGGTAGAGCTGGTGACCCATGTGCCGAGGCTGAATCCTTGCTGCAGCGGCCCAGGGT
>NW_023340257.1:351615-351952 GCF_004916995.1 Morone saxatilis | reverse complement strand
TAAAAGCCCCAAAAAATACCTTTACAAAAAAAAATTACTTCCTAGGAATTCTTGTTCACACTATGTGATTTTAGGCCAGATTTTCGACTCACTGACTGTTTTGGAAATCGGAGGCAAATTGGTGCCACTGTAAGGAGGACCGCGTTGTCAACAACAAATTGTGTTGAAAAACGTTGTTGATTCAGGAAATGAATTAATGAAATTGATTTAAAATTGATTAAACACTTTTTAAATAACATCCTTTTTAATAGGGATGTTCCCCAAATTCGATCCGAGTCATAAAATATTGAATCCCGATTTAAAGTTATTAAACTCAATCCAATATATATGCTTGATA
>NW_023340257.1:350984-351464 GCF_004916995.1 Morone saxatilis | reverse complement strand
GGGGACGACCCGCTCTGCCTCTCAGCCACAGCCGCAGGTTAGGGTTTTTTTTTTTTTACACAATGAAGTATAAATAAACACACCCTCTCTATAAACTTGATGCAAGCTGGAGGGGGATTCTCTCTCCTGTGTTCGGTGCAGCCTTTACCTGAGTTACCTGAATGAACTGTCTGTATTCTGCTGAGTGTTTATCTCTGTCGTATGTACATTGTTTGCATGGATTACAGTAATAATTAATTACTCTTATTGGCTTTTGTTTGCAGAGCTTTTGTGGCTCTTGCAGTGGCGTGTTGAGTGTGGCTGTGTCGGACCTCAACCGTTCTCTCCCATGGCCACAGGCAGGCCCAGCTCTTTCTCACACACAGAGCTCAACAGAGGCGGAAAAACAGCTGTATGACCGCTGACATTAAAAAAAAAAAGATCAGATTGGGTCAGTAAGGCTCAATACAGCAGATACCGATCAGTAAAAAAATGACTTGA
>NW_023340257.1:346527-350975 GCF_004916995.1 Morone saxatilis | reverse complement strand
AGTGAGTCATGTTGAGTCATTGGTGTTGCAAGTCTTTTTGGAGCTTTCGAGTCAAGAATCATCAAATTTATGACTCATTCCAAGTTATGAGACTCGAGTGCCCACCTCTAGCCACTACTATGGAGTGAATTAGATTTACTGTACTTTATAGGACAGTAAGACTTAATATTGAGTTTGAAAATCCTTAAAATTGCCTCTGTTCGTAAGCTACATCAAAAAAACATCATATCCACCAGCCTTACCTTGGACATGAGTTTGAGACCGCGTTCTATCCTTGGCAGGGGCTTCTTGTCCAAGATACCAGCCTCATAGGGAGACACAATAGCTGGGTTGACGAAGCGCAGAAACATGGCGCTGCCCACCGCGCCGATGCTGTTCTGTGGGAACCGCTGACTCACCACCTTTGTGAAGGAGGATGGAAGGGGAAGGAGCAGGGGAAGACACAGGAGGGGAAAACAAAGGGGAAATGTGGAACAGATAGAAGAGAAGATAAAGTTTTCAGCAGGGGGCCAGGTTCGACCAAAGGGAAGGAGAAAATATTGAAATGGATTTCAGTACATTAAAAAGCAAAGAAGGGAATGATGGGAATAACAAAATATACATGTATCAATATGAGCAGAGTAAGGTGAGCCATGGCCAAAACCAAAAGAGGAGGAACAGTGGAGAAAAAGATATGAAGTGAGACACAATCTCAGTTCATTTGGGCTGTAACTGGGAGAGAGGTTCTTACTCCAGTTACAGTCCGGGAAAAAGAAAAGAGAGGAAGAGCAAGACAAGAAACCCAACCATATCCTCTCTGTTGGTGAAGAATGAATGATGAGTCATGAGTTGTGGTGTGAAGCAGTGTATCCCAAAGTATCCCAACCGGCACATCACATCTTGCTTTACAGCAAAGCAGGGATGTGTGTGGCACATTCCAGAGGGGTTACAACGTTATGTCACAAGTCAAAGAATCAGACTCTGCCAGCATTGCTGAGAGACGATTGCTAAAAAATCTCTAACATGGATATTCAGATCTGCAGCCAGAGCTGCTACTATTCTAAGGTAGTGTAAGCCTTTGTTCCCCAACTATCTATCGAGAAAATTTTGATTTGGGATTATTCATGTAGTTTTAGTTATCACTCATAGCAGTAAAAAAAAAAAGAATGCATACAATACATTTTTTCTCACCAAGTTGTGTGTCATTTAAGATCTTAAATGACACAAAACTGCTAAAAGAGTCCCAGTCGGTAAAGACACCCAAGCAGTCAGATGACGATGACTAGAAAGGTCGGAATCAAACCTTCAGGTAACTTGAACTACTGCTCAGTTAAAAAAAAGTATAATTCAGATACTAAATGTATTTTTGACATTTTAGATCAAAAAAGTTCCAAAAGAATAATAATGGAATGATTAAAACTTCCATTAGGTTTATTTCCCCACAGGGTTGCATGCCAGGGGAGAATACCGTCATACTATTTTCCCCTTTAATGCATACAATTTTGAATTTGTTTTCCAATCTAGAAAATCATCAGTGACCCGAGATCATAATTGACCCACAACGGGGTAACTGGACTCAACAACGGGAACCTGTTTTTTCTGATATTTAATACTGCTAACCCTACACCAAACTTCTATCTATTTTGAAGTTTTAAGAATAGCTTCGCTAAAGCAACACGTCTGTTAATTCCAGCTTGTTAGAGACATTATTGTGCACTTGACACTGAAAAAGGAACCAGTAGATTCTGATGCTAAGCTTCCAGTTCTTTGATCAATGACTGCTGATTTCTTATATTATCATTGAACTGTTTCTCAGAGGATCTTTGTCTCTTTCTGCCCTTTCAGTTATCATTCTGGTTGAACCATTGTACAGCGTTTTATTGTCCATGTACAAAATAAACCCTTCATACAAAATAACATCTATTTACCCCAAATGTTTGAGCGGTAGTGCGCCTAACTGAATAACTAAATTACTGTTACAAACATTCATACCAGTTTACACACTGAACTCCTGCTCCAGCTTCAATCTGCTACCTACAGTTAACATGTTCATAGTGTTCCTGTACAATGAGGGATCGTTACAATTTTTTTTTTATTTGACCTCCTAATATAGGGCTCAGCATGGTTCCCGAGCCACACTGTCCGCCATCTCCTCTGCATGTGTGCAAAAATTCTCCTTTATCTACTCTCGCTCTCATCGTTCCTGGAGTTGTCACTGCTCTTTGACACTGTAGTATGCACTATAGCACACAAGAGGGACACTCTTGAAGCTGCATTCTTTGTTAAAACTTTTACAATGGCTGCATGTCACCATTGTGCAGCATGTTGTTTTCTTCTTTGTCTTTTGAGCAGCCAAAGACAGCTAAACCATGGAGCATGCCTGGTTCTAACCTGCGGCTTGTTTCCAACTCATCTGATCATCTGTAGGTAACTAAAAAAATATATATATATATATATTTCATTTGCCATATTTGCTGAAACTTTCACTACATCTTGATAGTAGTACATGACACAGATAATCAAGCCTCCAACCCAAAACTCCCTGCATCTTTCTCGGCTCTGATTGGTTGCTTTTGTCCAGACCTGGTGGATTCTTGCAAATGCAATTAAAGCACTAGGAGGAGCCAGAGAACCCTGATTTTTTATTATCTGTCTTGTGTACTACTGTCAGGATATAGTGAAAGTTTCAGCAAATATAACAAAGTTATTTTTATAAAAGTTACCTACTGCAGCTTTAATACACGGTTTAGATAGCTGGAAACTGAAGTAACCATCACCAATGGTTCAATGGCATCAAGTTTGACAGCAACTGTGAGCAGCGTAAATTACACTGGTTACAATGAATTCCAATGGTGACATGAAGAAGCTTCTTAAGCATCTCCTCCACTCGTAGCCTCAGTTTGCTGCTACCACTCATAGTTTCACCAAAATATGGCCATTTTGGGTGGAGTATCAGTTTAAGACTGAGCTGTAAAGTAAGGGCACGTTGTGAAAAATGTAAACCTAAGAAGCACATCAATCAGAAGGAGTCATGTCCGTTAATGTGAGAACTGACTTTACAGTACTGTATCTGCATGCATGAACACCCTTACATTCACTGTCCACCAAACTAGTTTTACAGTTTCCAGCATATTTATTTAGTTACATAAACTAGCCTGCTCTCGCTCTACTGCACTCTCAAATAAAACAATATACCAAAATGTATATATTAAAAAAACCTAGACTGGGAAAGCTTTGTTTTTTTCTATTGATAAAGAAGGAAGACTCTTTGATGGGTTCATTTAGTTGAATGTATGGCACACACAATTAGTCAGTTAGATTCCACACAGGTGCTGCTGCAACAATCTGAATCAGTATCAGCATGTTTGCAGCTACACCTCCCTTTGGTTGGACCTGATAGTCCAGTGCCCACAGGCAGTTTTAAGAGACCTGTGTGAGACCTTGGTGAAATCAGTGGTGCATTAATGCTGTGGGTATTTTACTGTATTTTACAGCCAAAATCCAATAGTGCCACTACATCATCATAATTTGAACCTTATATAGACCTATATTCCTCCTGCTGGTTAGTTCGGCAGTTTTTTCCCAGTAAGTTGGGAACCCTCCTATGGCTTAAAAATTATTTGGCAAAGCAAATCCAAACTGAATTGCATGTGAAGCATTACTTAAACATCCAAAATGAATTAAAGCTGCAAGCCGTATCGCCCCATCGCCCAAGCCCTCATTGACAGAAGTCAAGGGAGAACGCTGTACGTCGTCACGTGTTTTCAGACACTGTGCAAAAGACTTAGGTATTCAAAACTTCACGTAAATCAAATTGCCATGCAGCACTTACTTCCTGTTGCCAGCAGGTGGCGCTATAACTATATCTGAATATTGTCATGTAGACGTGTTAAATGGTAAATGGATGGACCTGTACTTGTATAGTGCCTTTCTAGTCATCCGACCACTAAAGCGGTTTCTACACTACGTGCCACATTCACCCTTTCACACACATTCACACAGCGATGGCAAAGTCCATCGAACAGAAACTAACATTCATACACATTCACACACCAATGCTATGCATCGGGAGCAATTTGGGGTTCAGTATCTTGCTCAAGGATACTTCGACACGTGGCAGGAGGAGCCGGGGATCGAACCAACAACCTTCCGAATGGGGGACGACCCGTACTGCCTCTGAGCCACATAAGGGTGGGACTCTTGTCACACATGTGAAGTTTCATTGAGATTGGACCATGTATACTGAAGTTATGAGGACGGGTTCAGGGTTGGACTGTTACAGAATATGTGAGTGAGTTTAGTGGAGATTGGACATTGTACACTGAGGTCTGTTTTATGGCGAATCGTCGAAATTCAACACAACGCCACGGACACGCCCTTCAACGTACATGCACAAATAGCACAACTTTTAATCAGCACCATTTTTTGACTGTACTGACCAATTTTGAAGCAGATCCGATGAATTCCCT
>NW_023340257.1:346028-346427 GCF_004916995.1 Morone saxatilis | reverse complement strand
AGTCCAGAAAGAAAAGAAAAGAGGAGAATGCCAGATTGCTGGGAACTGTTAATTGAAAATACATCAAATGGCGCCAATATTAGTACAATGATTTTACGAGAGGGTTGTACACAAAGTTGAATATGGAGAAAAGAATAAAACATTTCCAGAGAAACACCAAATTAAAACCAAATTTATAAAAATGAAGAAAAAATAAATAAAATGAATAAAATGCAAAAAAGGCTTTTTTGCTTTAGGGGGAAAAGTGTCTGAGGGATAGTAGATTCTCCAAACTTACTGCTTTTTTGTTTTCCTTTTTTTCTTTTACTGTTGCTTTATTCAGTAGAGAGTGGCAAGTAGCCTACAGAACAGAGATGAGCACAATCATGGTCACAGCACCAGCTACACACACACACACAC
>NW_023340257.1:344455-345868 GCF_004916995.1 Morone saxatilis | reverse complement strand
GTGTGTGTGTGTGTGTGCGTTGCAAAGGAAAATCCAAGATGAATAATGAGAAATCAAAGATGTCAATACATTGAAAATACACAATATGATCAAAAACCCAGACCACTTCTTTATGGGTGTGCATATGAACTAGTAAAAATATATCACATATTAACAAAGTCTATTCATTCAGTTGTTGGGTGTTAGTAGACAGAGCTGTGGAGCTTCTTATTCTCTGGAGTTCAGGCGAGGCAGCAGCAGCAACAGCAGCAATAGTGTGAAGCTGCTTTCATTCAGGTGGAAAAGATAGTCAAACTCAGTGTTCAGATGATGAAATGGTGTGTAAATTGAGCTTAGACTATAATGTCGTTTGGTATATATATTTGGTGATACAGGCCAGTCAGTTGTCTCCCTCCTGTGCTGTGATCACACCTATTCCATTGTTAAATCTTGGTATGGACAGTAGAGACATGTCCAACATAATTTTTTGTCAAAGCCACAGGAAGCCACTGGAAAAGGAGCTAAAGAGCCGGAGCCGCAGGTCGCCTACCCCTGGTCTGTACAGAGTCACCTGGATTGGATTTTTTCTGCAGAAAGAAATGCATTTTGATGGACAGAGAAAGAAAGAGGGATGAGGGATACCTGACCTGATCTGTAATACGCTGTCTGTGAGATGAATGTACAGCAGCAAATTGGAAGCAGATGGTATTGAATAGATTCAAACATCATAGACTGTGAAGTGTTAGCTCATATGTGTTTTTATAACCTGAAGGAAATGCCCCCAGAAAGCAAAGATGAGAAAACCAAACCTACAACCTTGGTATCACTTTGTGTTTTATCTGCCAGTGCAGTTCACTGTTATGTTAGTACTGTATGTATGTGCAGAATTTTTAGCTAAAATACTCAAGCTTGTGTCTGGACCAAGCAGATGCATTGCAGATACCAGTTGTATCTGTGCCATCTGGCCTTTGGGTTAAGGTGCCACTGTGACTTGCAATGTGCCTAGTTTACATCTGGCAAATTTGTTGAATGTAGTTCCCATACATTGCTCTCTCTCTCCTCATTTCCTGTCATCTTTCTACTGTCTGGTATTGAAATTTAAAGACCCCAAATGCCCCCCAAATTTAGGTGAGTAGAGTCTCTGCAAAGGATTAGATGTGATCACAGTTTTGATTTTGTCATGATCACTACAGGGGTATCACTGCAGTGTGGTCTGGGAGAATGTTACTCTAGGAAGCCTATCTGACCCTATCTAAACATGTTTTTTTTCAACCAGAACCTCATTTTACTAGCCTTTGCCATTGTCAGCTGGTATTAACAAGTAATCTAGATAACAGCACATAATCATGGGCCTTTGCATTTACACTTAGTTCTACATATGAGGCCCATTACTACAGAACTGTAGTCAGTTTTTATAAGGAGTTTGGTCTAGAC
>NW_023340257.1:344091-344354 GCF_004916995.1 Morone saxatilis | reverse complement strand
AATTGAATTGAATTGAATTAAGATTCTCATTAGCGTCGAACACAGAACTCTCATTACCCAAAATGTTCATTGCAAAGCTGAGCAGTATCACTGTCCAGACAAACCTGTGTCATGAATGTTGGGCGGTTGTAAGGTCTGCTGTAGGGGACTTTTCTCTTCGGTGCATTGTTAGTGTTTTATTCTTGGTGGGGAAAGCAATTGGCCACAGGCTGCTGTGACTGTGCCTTGGTACCTGGGGTGCTTGCTCTACCAGGTGAGCTACC
>NW_023340257.1:343845-344043 GCF_004916995.1 Morone saxatilis | reverse complement strand
TTATATTTTGTTTCTGTTGAGTTCAAATGTGTTTTATGACGAGTTAACAAGGAAATTGAGCTGGTATTAGTTCCGTAAAAGAGAGAATATTGAATCCCCATCGTGTACGGCTGTATTTGTATGTTTAATGAGGAAAGTAGGCGTTAGAATATTTCTCTTCTTGACATTTAGTTTAGTTTATTTAGTTTATTAAAGCTA
>NW_023340257.1:343633-343776 GCF_004916995.1 Morone saxatilis | reverse complement strand
TAGTTTATTAAAGCTAAGAGAGCTAGTGGCATGTAGCAAACCTATTGCTCATTTCACAGCTGAATTTATATTTTATGTATTACCTTTAGCTATTGTTATTACTTGCAGTATTACATTATACATACACTATATGGACAAAAGTA
>NW_023340257.1:335961-343608 GCF_004916995.1 Morone saxatilis | reverse complement strand
ATTCGTGTACGGCTTGTATTGTATGTTTTAATGGGAGGAAAGTAGGCGTTAGAATATTTCTCTTCTTGACATTTAGTTTAGTTTATTTGTTTATTAAAGCTAAGAGAAGCTAGTGGGCATGTAGAAACTATTTGCTCATTTCACAGCTGGAATTTATTTTTATGTATTACCTTAGCTATTTGTTATTACTTGCAAGTATTACATTATACATACACTATATGGACAAAAGTATTGGGGCCACACCTGTTATTTATAGAATTCAGGTTGTTTACACCAGGACCCCTTGCCACAGGTGTATAAAGTCAAGCACCTAGCCCATGCAGTCTCCATTTGGCAACTTTGTGGATGGCAAAATGGGGTCGTTCTGAAGAGCCCAGTGACTCTCAAAGGTGGTACTGTGATAGGATGCCACCTTTGCAATAAGCCTGTTGGTTTAAAATTTTCATCCCTGTTGGATATTCACGGTCAATGTAAGTGATATTTTTAGAAAGTGGAAGCGTTTAGGAACAACAGTAACTCAGCCACGAAGCGAAGAACTACGTCAAATCACCAAAGCAGGGTTCAACTACTGCTAAGCCGCATGGTGTTGTAAAAGTCGCCTAGCTCTGCTGATTCCATAACTGAAGAATTCCGACCTTCCACTTGGCATCAATGTGAGCAAAAAACTCTCCCGCTGGTACAGAATGAATGGGCCACAAATTCCCCAGAAACACTTCCAAAATCTTGTGAAGCCTTTCAAAGAAGAGTGGATAGCTGCAAAAGGGCGGCCCAACCTCCATATTAAAGTATATGTATTTTGAATACAATGTCATTACAGTCCCTGTTGGTATAATGGTCCAGGTGGCCGAATCTTTTGTCCATATAGTGTATATTAGTGTAGAACTGTAGAACAGAAATTAAATTACTATGTTGTGTCATTAAACTGACAACTCATCCTTTGGCCAAATGAAGGATTTTTCACTCAGTATTTGTATATGGACTAATTAAATCTCTGTTACATGGTCAAACACTATGGTTGGGTACAGACACACCCTGCCAATATGGCACCGGTTCCTATACAACCGGTATCTACCGGACCAGATCACAATGCAGATGTCAGTGCCTCGCTTAAGTACCAGAGCAGTCTATTGAAATATTTGCCCTCTGATGTGAACGTTACAGGAAACAGGAATCACTGCATGTGTGCCATCATTATTTAACATTACACAACTCTCTCTCTACATGGCTTTGGCAGGAGGTAGCCTACTGCTAGCACGTTACTACTAGGGATACACAATAAGGGATACAGATAAAAGGGAATGTATATGATTATGAATGATTGTGATAATTAAATTACGGCAGGTAAATTATTGGTCCATAATAATAATAATTTATTTTGATTCTTATAGAGAACGTTTGATAGCCTCTCTGTTGTATGAAAGCAAAAGTATAGATATAAGTATAAAGAAGAAACTGCAGGTTATGAACTTCTTTTTAAAAATCCATATCATGCATCCCTTTTAAATACAGTTGAAATATGAAGCTAAGTGTGGCTGTAGTTCACTGGAAATGATTCAAACACTAGGCGAGACATGAAACAGATGTGGAAAAATAGCTGTTTAAAAGGGGGAAGCATCTGGTGATGCACGGGATACACTATATAAAGCAGCACCAAGCACATCAGCCGGCATGCGGGCTACCCTGGCCCCAGAGATGGGGCGCATAGCAATAAAACACCAGATGTGACGTGCATCTATGATGGGGAGACCATTGATCAAGGACGACAGCAGCCTTTCGTCAGATTAGCAAATATGATAATTCTACAAAAGAATTGCTGGAGTTTGTGGAACACCAACTCAAAATGTATTTTGCTGTTAGTTATACTGTAGCTGTTATTTTGTGTTAAATTATTGTAGTTGGTTAGGTTTTATTTATCATGTCAACTGTTTTATATTTAAGTAGTTTGTCCTTTTGTCCCTTTTTTCCCCAAAGTTCAGGCACCGTTCCGGCACCAGTGCCGTTTTAACAGTCTACAATGGACAAATCCCAAATGTTACCCAACACTATTAAAACACCTTACTTTGTTGAAATGGAATGTGATAGATTAGACACTCAGGAGCTTAAATAACTTATTAATAGCTAAACTACATCATCTGCATCCTCATTGTTCTATGTTTCTGAGTCGTGCATACTGCCTGCACCATAATTTGATAGAAATGAAACAATTATTTGAGTAATTGATCAACGGAAAGTTAATACGGTAATCCATTTACCATATAAGTCATTATTTAGTTCCTCAAAAAGATACTCAGCTTATTGGATAATGAAAATCATTGTTAACGGCAGCCCTATCTGCTGCCAGTGTATAAGCACTGGTATGGGTTTGTTTTTTTGCTCCAGCAGCACCTCTAGCAAACTACAGTGAGGTCAGGAAACAATTCACTGTCATGATGGCAAAAGCTAGGAAAACAAGGTCCTGCTTTAGAACCCCTTACAAGTTTAGGGTCTCATGGTGCTTCAGGGGTTTTCTACCCTGATGTACATAACTCTTGAGGAGTAAACACTGAGCATGTGGAACTTTTGGGAAAATGAAAATGATTAAAACAGAAAGGTTTTGATGTGTTGGTCCAGCAGAATGTATGTAGAGCTGGGCCCTGATGCATGTGATGTAGAGAGCAGTGAGTGGAGCAGCATCAGGAGACCTCAGAGTGGAGCTCAAAGTGTGTAAGTAACACCGCACACAGAGGTAAGGGCAGAGAGGCTGGGTGAGCAGCTGGAAGCCATGGTGAACAAAGAGGGAGGGGTGTGTGGGAAGGTGGGGGTGGGTCTACCTGGTAAAGACAGTGGCAGACACTGCGGAGCTGTGGGGGGAACTCGCTGGATGAACCGATGATGGCCTGGAAGAACCGCTCAGTGATCTGCAGCAGGTTCCTCTGGTTCTCTTCCAGGTTCTCGCCTTGTTCCAGCCTTATGAGACAAACAAGGAAATCCTGTCAGTGAGGTTTCATGTCCCTGTGTTCCAAAGACTTCCAGACTAAATATATAAAACTGTTTTAGTAACAAGTAGCCACAGCCTGTTCACCCTGCTGCCATCTGGGAAGACTTACAGACAGCGTCTTCCCTCAGGCTGTGAGACTTCTAAATTCATCCTCAACAATTCACCATACAAATTAGTACTATTTTGTACGGACTCATTTTTAAAAGAAGCATAAAGGGAACTATATTTAAATTTCATTCTACAACCTTTCGTTGGTAATGACAATAAGATAATCCTTGAATAAAGAGGCTAAAAGTTTATCACAGTCTGAGTGAGAATCTTCAGAGCTGACTGCATTGACTACACACTGCTAAAAAATAAGGACTACAACTGTCTACCACAATGCCCTCCCTCAAGGGCTGAATCAGCCGATAGCAGGTCTCCAAAGGGGATGTGTCATGGCTGCTGTCATCAGTCATCACAAACATTGGGCTTCATTCACAAACTATGTGTACAAACACTTTACATAAATACCGAAATCTGCACAATAACCCAATTTATTTTCTGTTTCATTAATTCATTAAAATTCCATCTAAAACAACAGGTACAACAGATAACCAAGTACATTAGATTGTAATGTGCATCGGAAATATACATTCACTTGTTTTAATATTAGCATTATATATCAGCATCGGCCATTGAAAAACCCTTATAAAAACCAGACCACTAATGAATACTACATGTACTCACCTGGTGGGATCCACCTCAAAGCTGATGTGATCAGGGGTGGTGATGACCCCTCTTAATAAAGGCTCCAGTAGCTTCTGCAGATATGCTGCCCCATATACCTGACATAAAGCAACATAAAACACAGTTAGTATATACATACAAGTAAGGGTGCACCATTAGATGAATATATCGACTAGCACCGTTTTTTTTAGGGCGATTTTTATAATTTATATTTGTTAATTTAATGGTCTGCCTCTGAAGAACGAGTGAGAGCCGAGTGAGAGCACAGTACACACAGTAAATCATCTGTAGAGCCAGAATATTTTTACATCTAACCCGGTAAATTGTTAAAAGGGGTTAAAGGTTTTTTTTTAACTGTTACAGTATATTCCTATGACAGGGAATATAGTTAGGTGATATACAGCAGCACCAACCAGGACTCCAGGTAGTAGGCGGGATCAGGACAAGACAGGAGAGGGGTCTAGCAGGAGAGGAGCCAGAGGGAGGTCGGGCATCAGAGAGGCAGTGAGTGTGTAGAGCCAGAATACTTTCACATCTTAGTTGGTGAATTAAGGATTTCTTTTGACCAAACCAGAGATGTTGATTGTTTGAACGGTGGAAAGAGTAACCAAGATGGTATTGGTGGAGTTTGAATGAATTGTGTTTTACAATAAGTTAACAAGAAACTTGGATTAAGGTGTATGGTCATATTTTTCTGTTTAATGAGGAAAATAGGTGTTGGAATATTTCCCTTCTTGTCATTTTGTTTTGGTAATTAAGGCTGCAGTAGGTAATTTTTTATAAACATATTTGCAGAAACTTTAACAATATCCTGACAGTAGTACATAAGACATAATCTGTGAAAAAAATCCTATTGCTCCTAATGGTATTTTCAAGAATACACAGGGCCTGAAAACAACCAGTAAGAGCCAAGAAAGAGTTGATTGTTGAGTCCAATTCCCAGGTTCTCTCCTGTGAATGGCGAAAGACGTCAGCAGACGTATCTGGGATATTTTTGGCTTGATGTTTGTACAGTGTGAGGAAGTGGAGAAACACTTCTATTTTTTATATGTCAATGACATATAAACTATGACAGTGGCTGGTTGAAAAACTTTTAATTATTGGCCAATCCTACATACTACATGTCTTCGGAGCCGGTATTTTATATCAAAGGCAGGCATTTCTAATGACTTAATGACTGCAGTGGTGCTGTGTTTTTCTACCTTGAAACAGAAGGTCATTATTTTGCTGGCCAGGCTGTTTCCTCTGAAGAGAGTCTGCATGGAGTCGGCCAGCTCCACCTCTTTAGAGAACATGTTCCACAGCAGCTGGTAAAGGAGGTGGCGGGAGTCAAACAGCGTCACCAGGACTCGGGCTAGCTCGTCCTGGAAATATAACAAACACAAATCACTGCTGGAAAAAGGTTTTACGGAGATCTGTTAATGCAATATCTTTTTTATTCCTGTATGTTCTATCATACCTGTGTTGAAACGTTCAATAAAATAAAATACTTTCTACAAGTCTGAGTGCATACTGTCCACTGTCAATCCTAAATCAAGAGGAGGTACACACCCACTGGGACCCAGGAACCACATTAGCCAGAGCCATGGCTATGGGCAGCTCTCCCTGGTCTCCCATCATGGTGACCAGCTCCACGAGCCTCTCAAAGCGGTCTGCCAGAACCGTCTCTGCCAGCGTGTCAAACTCCGTTCCCTGCTGCAGGATCTTCGTCAGTACCTCCATGAAGGTGGCTCGAGTCTGCAGGTCCTTGTGGTAACCCAGACCTGGGGAGGAAGAAATTAGCGCTGGTACTCAAAGGAACATTCAGTTGTTAACTACTACTATATAGTAATGCTGGAACCAATTTACCGATGGAGTGCATGAGACCGCTGTCTACGTTAGCATTAAGAAGGTTGGACATGGCCAGGACAGTGCAGTGGCGGAGGGATGCCAGCCGGCGGGACATTCCTCTCTTTCGTCCCCCCACTGCTTGGCCTTCATCCTCAACCTCACTGCAGTCATTCAGTAGGTTCATGAACAGGGTGAAGTATCTGCAAAAACAACAGCTGGTTTATTATAGGATGCAGGTAATTCACCAGCTTTCTCAGTATATTCACAAGCTTTCTTTGTACTTTGACACTTTTCAGTCATTAAACTGTACTAGTCAATACTGTATGTAAACACTGCATGTTGGAGTTTGCTCAAATGTGTTCTCAGATGGTTACGACATTGGACTCCACTTCCTCTATTCCCTCATAAAATGATGAAGGACTGCTCACATATCCTCAGCATAAAGCCATTATGAAGATGTTTCTAAGTTCCAGAAGCACTAATCCACAACAGTGTTGAACAGAGGACCCCTTCAACCTATACATCAGACCAAAAAGAATACCGCTTTCATGAGAACATGAGAATCTAAAGGGAAACTAGAAACTAGAATTTTTTTCTCTCAATATAAAGGGTTCTGTAGGGGTAAGGCACTGGTATGAACACAGCAGGGTAGCAGTCTTAACTGTTACTAGGACAAAAACTACTTTTGATTTGAGGTGCTGAAAAGATTGCTTGTATTACTAACCCTTGCAACTGCTGTCATCCAACAAAATTTGCAGAATTGTTTTCTGCTTGTTGTGTGACTTTTTAAAACTCGAACCCTGTCCATGTAAAGGAAGTCAGTGTTGTGCATGAATGCGCTAAAAGAGCGACAACAGGTGGAACTTAAGTTTTACTTTTCTGGCAGAGCTATTACATTGGTGCACCGCTGAAGAGAGAGGAAAGCTGCCTCAGAGATGGTTCCTCCACCCAAATCAAACTCACAGCATTTTGCAGCTTATTAAAAAATCCACTGAGAAAGGACAAAGGAACAGTTCATTTAATCTAGTGAACTTGAAAAGCCTGTAACAGTGTCACTTGTGAATTAAGGCACACATACCGGAAGCTTCAAGGTGTGGTCATAACTTTGATGCTGGTGACAGTTACTACTGCTAGATTATCTACCGTTAGTGAGAGGCTGCTGCAGTAAATGTTACTGTCGTCCCCTACCGAATCTCAGCCCAGATCATACCGTTGGTTATCTACAAACACTTAGCCTACTGCTACCTGCTCATTCTAATATAGATATAAACTGAATATAGATGTGTGGACAAGCAATATCTGGCAATGATGATTTTATTGATCAGCTTGAACGGGGAAAGACTGAAGGAGAATGACAACTGACCAGCTGACCGATCAAAGTTATTTATTAAGGTATAACAAATACTCAGGTTCAGGCAAGTTTACAAAATAATAATTAGACGTGTCTATAAAAGGCTTGTTTAATGTAAAAGGAATGCATACAAACTTTAATTTCAATTCAATTCAATTCAATTCAATCAATTTTATTTGTATAAGCGCCGAATTCATAAACAGAATTATCTCAGGACAACTTTTCAAATTAGGCAGGCTAGACGATGAGGAGAGACAGGACAGACAGAAGAACCAACAACTACACCAATACACTATCATGAACCATGAAGAAGATTGATGCGCGAACACAGCAGAACGGATTGGGAGAGCGAGCGCGACAAAGCAACAACATAACTGCTAGCAATAATAATACTTATAATAATAATAATAATAATAACGACAATAATATCATTGAATCCCAACAGGGTGTGCTTCATCAAATTAGTGTCAACTCAAGTGCAGCTGTTGAATACAGCTGTGTTCTTACTTGAGGAAGAGCTGAGATTTTGCCTCCATCAGTTCGACTCCATCCCCCTCTTCTGGCTGCAGAGGAAGACCAGCTAACAGAGACACAACTGCCTCCATACTGGCCTGGTCCAGGTCCCTGCTCAACACACACACACACAGACACACACACACACAGACACAGACACAGACACAGACACACACACAGACACACACACACACACACACCTATGCCAGTTTAACTTACATTGTTACAGCCACCATTTTGCCAGATC
>NW_023340257.1:329324-335861 GCF_004916995.1 Morone saxatilis | reverse complement strand
TTGCTGCTGCAACATCGGAATTTCCCCATTGTGGGACAAATAAAGGAATATCTTATCTTATCAGGAGTGCTGCTGTTAATGATTAGTTCAATATTATCAATGAATCAATATGCATCCAGTACACGCCACTATCATTTAGAGCACTTTACACGCTCCATCAGACGAGCAAAACATTTTCCAGGAGTAGATGAGATGCAGATGCAGACGTGATCCAGGTGCCTACAGCCAGATGGTTTGGTCCTGTCTGTGGCTGGAGTACATCTGTGTTTGAACACCCTATCAAAGGCATGTTGCACATTTACTGATCCTAACCCTCTGTTGGCCATATTCGGGGTAGTACAGCTATCTGAGCTTAGGCTGACGTCACTGATACTGATACTGATACACATCATTGATACTGAGTAAGGAAGATAATGGCACATCTGTAGGGCTGAAACCATCCCTCGAGTAACTCCATTACTAAAAATCATTGTTTGTTTAATCATATAACTTTATACAGCCATACAGCGTTGTGCACAGATGATTATTATGGGTGCAGAAGGTGCTTTGGAAAATATAGAGGAGTTGGTCATGTAATGACACACTCAACCCATGATTTGATACAATTCACTTTCTTTTTCTTTTAACAAAAAGAGATTGAAGACAAATTATAAAAGAGACAAAAATCTATAAAATATATTTTCTCTTAAATTTTCTAAATCAAATTATAGAATCCTTTTAAATTATCAGTAAAAAAAATAATAAATAAAAAAATCACAACACAAAATGCGATTGAGTATCTGATCACAGCTCCAAAATGGATTTGGGAAACCTCCAGTTCAGGCTATTTTAATTTACTTTAGCATGACTATAGCTGACATGTGGTTGCTTTGGTTGTCTCTTAAACCCACCCTGGATATATGCATTACATTAATGCACTGTTGGTTTTTCTATCCTGCACATTGTAAATATCTTTTCTGTACAGTTTAGATCTTTCTATCTTTATCCTTATCTTTATTTATTTATATATTAAAAAGTATTATTTTTGTGTGATTTTATGCACCAATGCACCAAGGCAAATTCCTTGTACGTGTAAAAACATACTTGGCAATAAACCGATTCTGATTAGCTAACTTAGCTGTTCACAGTCTGCAGCAACTCTGCTGTAAGAGTACAAGAAGACGCCATAGTAACGTTACATAAACAGGGACTTTTCATTTCATTTCTTTTTCTTCACAATGTTCAGCCTTTCAGTAACTATTATACTGCAACCTGAGCTTATCTAGGCTGACTTAAACAACATAACTACTCCTTACACACCGGGAAAGACTTTCACAACAAACCTGATTAATCGATGGAATCATCGGTATAATACTCCATTACTAAAATCTCCATTGATAGTATACTGTTCCCCCTCATTCTATCATTACATTTTTCTTTCCTCTACCACATGCTACTAGTTAATGGAAGTGATCGTAGGCATTTGTGATTAAACAGTCTGTGAGGATCACTGGTTGGTTGTTCATTTAAAATCACTAAAAAATAATAAAATGTACCATATGTGAGAAGCTCTGGTGCAGTGCTGAACACTGAGCTGTAGTATTCAAGGTGAGAAACAGTACTGACCTGTTCCCATCATGTTGCTGACTGAGGCCAGCTCACTGAAGGTGGGGTAGTTTGGCAGGATGGTCTGGACGGGCACCTCGTCGGCGGCACTGCGGATGTCAGCCTCCTCACAGAGGTGGCGGAAACACGACATGGCCACCAGCACCGCCTCGGTGTCTGGACTCCACAGGAACATGTAGAGACACACCTCCAGCTTTGTCTGCGCTTGCCGGCAGATGGGAATCCCACCACCCATAGTGGCACACTCCTGTAAAAATCAAGGACTAAAGATGTAGTCTACACACTGATTCGCTCACAGACAGACACACCAAATCTTAAAGCTTTCTGAGCATTCACACCACCAAAAATCTGTTCTCAGCCAGCGAAACAGACTCCAAGAGAACTATACTGCTCATTGTGTAAGTGATTCTCACTGATTGGCCCAAACGAAGATATTGGTTCAGTGGTCGGATTATTTGTCATTACCTGCAGCCTGTTGCTACAGCTGAGGAACGGGACTGTACCTTGTTCTTGAGCAGAAACTTGTTCCTGCAGATGAGGATCTCCCTCAGCCATTTGAGAACTTCTGTCCCATTAACCATTTGCTGGCCGATCAGTTTGCGGCAGATGAGGAAGAGCACCTGTGAGCTAAAGGAAGAAGCAAAAAAGGAGAGAAGATATTATTCTGTAAACTAAATAAGTTTAGAGCATCAAGAAAAGTAAAGATTTGCTGTTTTTCACACAACCATGACATTGGAAAAAAAGGTCACAACAGGTTTTTCGGGCTTTCCAGTGCTCATAGACACTGACACTCAGTTCCCACATAGCATCAGCTGTGCCTGCAGATGCAGCGGCTGGAAACTTTTGCTACATTTTTGTTTTAATTTGTATTTATATTTCTTTTATTTATTTACTTGAAGATGAAACCATATTATTATCAAGGTAAAAGATGACCTACAGAATTATTTCCTGGCTGTATATGTGTATGTATATATGTAAATAAATAACTGTATATACTGATTTATTTTATGCATTTGTTTAATATAAATGTAATGATCTTTTTCTATATGCTTAGCATGAAGGAACTGCAAACTTCCATTTTGTTATACAACCTTGTGTTTCCTTGATCAGCCACTCAAATTTCACCTGTCCTGGTTGACAATTCGAATGAAGACTGTCCGACAGAGTTGGTGCACTTGAAGTGAACCATCTCACACCAAGTTTATATTTCACACATTTAATCACACTACCTGCAAGGATTTCAGTTCAGCTGCAGCAACTTACTATAGACCACATAGCACAGCTCAGGACAGAGGCATCCATCAAGTCTACTTAGGTTTCAGGCTTTAACCCTAAAATCCTTTCTTTTAACAGATATTGTATCTCTCAAACTGAATGTAACCAAAACTAAATGTTAAAAAATGCAAAGGTACGTGAAAATGCTGAAAAGCTACCGTCACAGCAGACAACTGCGGCTCAATGCTATGACTGTGGACTAGAGCCGGGCATTTGATTCTTTTATGAAAAGATGAGAAGATCGCCGAGTACCTGATGTCCCAGAACGTCTCTATTGGGGCATCAGGATTCCACAGCTCTATGGTCTCTGGCTGGTGCAGAACTAACAGAGCCTGGACACAGAAACACACAAGAACCAGGAGGAGGAGACAGAAACAATGGTTTGTGCTTAGTGGAGGTTTGACAGTAAAAAAGAAATGAACACAAAAAAGTTAATACAAAAGCAGAAAAACAACAAAAACTTAATGTTATATAAATAAAACTATATACTATAATAAATTAATAGTTCTGAATAAATGTTTAAGAAGAAATGTCCAAAGCTCAGATTTCAGCTTCTCAAATGTGAATATTTTCTGCTTTCTTTAGTCCTCCTTCATAACTGTAAGCTGAATATCTTTGGGTGGTGGAGAAAACAAGACATTTCAGGATGTCACCTTGGGTTTTGGAAAACACTGATCAACATTTTTCCCTATTTTCTGACATTTTATCGACCAAACAACCCATGGATTAATGGAGAAAATGTTAGATAATATTGATAATGAAAATAATCGTTAGTTGCAGCCCTGTCTACTTCTGTTTGATTTCTCTATTTGTGTGAATACAAGAACTTCCTCCATGTCTACCTGTAATCTTGATAAATTCATCATAATTTCATACATTTCCACAGCACTAACTGCCTCAGTACAATGACACCAGTACAACTCTGCTGAGAACACGTCCTATTTTAACAACCAATCACTGTTGAGCTCAATGAAACTTAATGGTAATTGTGACTTCCTGCACAGATGTTTCGTATTAAAAGCATTTCAGCAGTTTAAAGGGCATGATTTCTCCCATTCCTGGTAGGCTTTTAAACTGAAACATCTGCAGGAAGTGTTGAAAGAAATAAAAAAAGTCAGGATTTCTCAACCTCTGCTGCTCCAATTTGCTCCTTTGATGTGTCGATAGTACAAATACATTCTTTTGTATTTTTTTAATATTCATTAAAAATTGGATTTGTGAAAAAAAAAAAATTAAGTTGTTAACAAGACAACAATGCTTCTTCAAGTGATAATTCTACCAATTGTACTCTGCCATAGAAACCAGTTGTGCATTCAGTAAAGGAGTGGGTTGGTGTCTGACCTCCATGGCTTCTTGTGAGAGCTGGGTGGTGTTGGTTAGAGGCACTAGCTGCACCAGGCCCGTGATGAGCTCTGCTGTGCTGCTCTGCATCTCTGGAGCTTGTTTTACTGGGTTCTAGCACAAAGCAACACGCACACAAATAATTAGGAGCAAGTTCACTGCAGTCACAGAAAATACAGTTAAAATTAAATAAGTAGAACCAAAAACATCTGGAGTGTATGGGTGCAAAAACCTGCATGCAAAAAAAGCATTCAATGTTGAAAGATAGACTCACATGCAACATGAGTTTGGGGTCAGCGTGGATAAGTTTGACCAGAGCGAGAAGGAGGCACTTGTAACTTCGAGTGTCAAGTTCTGTGGCTTTCTCTTTGAACTTAAGGCTGGTGGTCATCTTCCCTTTGAATGTCAGACTCTGTGGGAGGGAAACGGAGGCAAAATTATTACTACATATAATTACAACATACTATTTTAGTCAGCATTCCTCTCAGCAATATGAATTGGTATTTGCCTTGATTCGGATCTAAGTGACCAAAGATTATTGGGTGGGCGATATGGCCACATTATATCTCTCTATGGTCTACCTGACAGAATTAGGCATTTTAAACTGCAGTTGTAAGTTGTCTACTTTGTAGACGGATAAATATATATTATATCTGCACATGGCAATTCATGTTTACTTTGTCAAGCTTGTTTTCTTTTTGCTCTATGTATGCCCATTTCTGTGTATGTACATTGAAAGCGACATGAAAGCGGAGTCAAATTCCTTGTATGTGTATGCATACCTGGATAATAAAAGTGATTCTGATTCTAAAGTTATTTTTATTTGATCTTTTAAATCCCTTTTAAAAACACACTTTCATGATTATGTGCATTTCTTTACTTATAACTTTATTATAGAAAGTATAAGTATGTGTTCACTGTTGTTTACAAGTTTTTAGTTGTATCGGTTTACCTTATATATTGCCTTTAATTGTATTCTTTATTACTGATGTTGTTGTGTATACTGTGACTGGAAAACTAGTCTCTAAATTTCCAGGTTTTTCTAGGATGCGTGGGGACCCTGCAGCTAGCTATACATCATTCTGTTAGTGGAACACATTTCTAACCATTGTGAGCATCCACCCCAGTTTACACTTCGACTTCCTGGGTCAACTTTAAACTGCTGGACCTATCATAGTAGCGAGGGATTATTGATGACATTTCAGGTGAGCTCACTTTCAGTTTGACCTCAAACTAAAGTGGATTAGATCATTTAAATCTCAAACAACTTCAGATCTCAAACTGTTTGCAACCTCGTGTTTGCTGTTGGACTTCATTGTAGGTGTTCCTTGAGCTCAACCACTACTTTGGTAAATACAATGTTAATATTACTGATAGAAATGAGGCACAAAACTACAAAAATAACAAACTAGTTGTGATCAACTTGAATTATTTTTCAGTGTGTCAAGTTGATTTTGACTTTTTTTTAATCCATAATATAACTTACACAGAATATGTAATATAAAAGTAACATAAAAATTTGCCGTCTGCTCACCGGTGTCATGCGTAGTGGAGCGTGGGTGCCAACACCTTGGATCACCCGGTTGAGGGTGTCTGAGAACATAAAGCGAAGCTCTCCAGAGTAGCAGTACACTGCATCAATCTTAGGCCACCAATCCAGATGGGACTGAAAGAAGACAACATAGCATGAGATATAACAAGTGAACGCATACAGTTATTCTATAGACACTGACGTGTGAAGAAGCTCTGCAGACTTACGTTGGTGATTATTCTGTGCAGCGAGTTGACCAGGACAAAGTGAAAGGTGGAGGGGGAGGAGGCGGCCAAACAGACCTTCAGGACAAAGTGGAAACACTCATGAGAACCAGATAGAGCTGCTGATGCTGTGCTCCATGAGTAAAGCAGGGGAAACATCACAAACAACTAATGAGTATCACTTCTTTTCAGTCCACCTTAAAGTGCTGGTTGTTGTGAGGATTGATGCGGAAACAGGAGACAAAGCAGTCCATCATGAGCTCCACGTCAGCGTTCTGGCTGCCTGTCCCTCTCCAGAAGGGTTTGGCTGGGTTGAACAGGAGAGCCTGGTTGGACAACAAGGGTCACATGTCACTTTAAGTCATTCAAAAGCACATTTCTGCTTAGATATACTCATTCAATATGCCACAGAGAGAAATAATGGTGGTCATTAACACATTCAGCAGAATTATTGAGATAATTACAACAGTTACAAATAGTTGTTCATTAATCAGAAAAAAATCACTGTTAAATGGTGTGTGACATTTAGTAAGGATGTCTATTGGCAGAAATGGAATAGAA
>NW_023340257.1:320046-329238 GCF_004916995.1 Morone saxatilis | reverse complement strand
CTAGATAGGGCCTTTTGCATTTTTGCGGCCACTGTAGTTTCTCCTAGATGCTAAGAACAGGAGAATGAGGCGAGGGAGTTGCAATAAGCAACTACACTGCTAAATGCCAACAAATCCTACATACTGGACCTCATCTATCTTTCTTCACTACACCTTAACCTTTATTACCTTCAGTTGTAACAACAGGTTACACACAAAAAGAGAGGAAAAATACATTTTCCGAAACCCGTCAGACCTTGAGATCCATGACGATGGACTGGACCAGGAGGAATATGGTTGAGTGGTCCTCCCAATTGATGTAGGTGGAGGCTTTACACAGTTTGACACAGGCGATGGCAGCGCTCTCCATCAGCTGCTTACTGCCACCCTGGCCTGCTAAAGCTTTCCGCAAACTGTCCAAAAACAGTTTCTGCAGACACACAACAGGACAAAATGCGTGTGAGTGCTGGAGTCTCTGCTGTGTGTGTGTGTTTGTGTGTATGTGTGTGTTCTTTCCTCCCACCTTGTTGGCCTTGCTGTCTTCCACCGTGTCTTTGGAGATGGTGTGTGTAATTTCTGGACAGAGGATGAGGAGGATGATCTGCAGTGGCCACACAGCTGCCTTCCTCTTGGCACTCTCCGCAAAGCTGTCTACCAGGTCGAACAGCTTCTCTGCGGCTTCTGAACACACCACCACACACAGTTAATGACAGAAACCTCACTTTTAAAGAATCATCTTGAGGAGCATCCAAAAAAATCTGTGGATGTTGCTGCGTGGGGGTATCATTTTCATCCTCCCTACCACTCCTTCACATCTACTGTTCTGTCCCTGTCTATCTAAGTTTGCGCTGCTTGACCTTATTCAAAATGCAATAAAGCCTACAGGGACCAGTAGAGGTGGAGTGAAATGCCCATGCGGGTGCACGTCTATAAATTTGGGTAAATAATTCTGAATAATGAATGATGTCTGCGTATGTGTGAATTCATATGAACTTGGAGCTGATCTGCGCGTCACTACTGGGCAGTATGAAGGCTATATACCACGAGAAAACAGAAATGTGTTTACCATCAGAGATTTGCTCATATTAATTCTGAGGGAACTCTCTAATGTCTGTGCATATCATTATGCCATTGTGGGCTGGGACTACTTTTTATCACGTGATAAAAGAGCTTAATTTATGTGGTATTTGCTGGATAAGTCAAATCATACAGACTTCTCTATAAACACTGTTTTCAAATGAAGCTCAGAACATGTACTATTATACTAGCTGTGTTGTCTAAAAATAAGGCTGTGAAGAATTCTTTCAACTAGTGCCTCAAAGCACATGTGATTAATTATTGATGACTGGCTTGGTTTGTCTGTATCTGTAGAGCTCTTATACAAATGTAATCAAGTCAAATCAAATCAGTAAGACTGAATGCTTTGAATCCATTCATACCTGCCATATCTGCCTGTGGTCGCTGGTAGAGCATGGTGAACTCATCTGGGTAATTCTCCACCCAGTTCCAAAATGCCTGTGGAGAGAGAGCAAGTAGAAGTTCAACTTTGGAAACATTTCTCTGCTAACAAATGTTAACCATTGCTCATTTATTGTTGACATTTCAGATATCCATTAGTATACTCTAGCACACTATAATCAAAACTTTATGAGAGCCATTTAAAGTATTATAGTTTATATAAGTTTACTGTATTGTTTAGACAGAAACAGGGCAGTGTACAAGTACCTTTTCTAAGCTGTTGATGACTGCTAACTGGGCCGGCTTCTTGAGAGCTCTAAACTTCAGTACAGTTTCTGCAAGAAAACACAACAAAATTAACACATAGATCACAGAGACTGTCTCAACCTCTACCTCAATTTCTTAATAATTTCTGGCTATCACATTAACAGAACAGGAGGAACTCTTGAAGCAGCACTGACACAGTTCTTTACCCGGGTCTAACTATTCTAATAGATTGGAACAATGCCTGGGTACCCATAACCTTGCAAGGCAGCTAGACTTGCAAGATCACACGAGAATCCATCTTTCCAGACTTAAAGCTATGAGCTTGTGTCCAACTACAGTGGTTCGGACCCAATCAGTGTCCTATGAGCAACTACTGGCAGCTACATAGTCCATATACCACAGAGACAAGCACAGTTTTCAGATGCTAGTTTTGTTAAGTTATCAATGTTACGTTAGTTACGTAATGTAATAACGCATCGTAACACAACGTGTTTTTTGTGGTTATTTTAAGTAGCTAGTGTGTGTGAGTCATCTTGTTTCCTTATCATCTCTGTTGAGGGTTGCACATGTGCAACTTTCTGATGTACAGTCAATCATAATGTGTTACAGCATCTGTAAATGCAGGACCCCTAAGCACATCTGGTGCCTACAGTGGCTGCTAAAGAGGTTAGCATAGATGCTGCTAGCAACAGTCCTCTCAGAACTGGAGAGCACTCCTCATTGAAAGAAGAACAAAGAACGGCACTGAAGGATTTTCTCCATGTAAAAGATGTTTTCACTCTTTTCCCGATTGACTTCAGTAAGAGTTTGACTACGTCATATGGTTCATTGATCTGATTGGTTGAAGTTTACCCATGATAGACGCTGACAGACAGATGATTCATCCATTCACCTGCTTGCCCTTTTCTGAACTGTTTCAAATGATGACTTTCCACATGGTTCTCCGTAACAAACCATCTGGCGCAGTCAGGTTAGTGTACTCCGAACATAAAGACAGTTCGATCAGAAATGTGTGACAATATTTAACTGAAAGAACTGTGGAGTTCTGAGCCTGATAATGTAAACCTAGAAGAACATTAGAGGCTAACCTTGCAGCAGTCTCTTCAGCTTGGAGCAGTCAACATTGATGTACTGCATCAGCTCTATGTCATGAACATCCACATTGTCCTCCGAACACACGGTCAGCTCCTGTAGCCTGGGGAGACACAAAAGCACACATGGATTCTGCCCTGAATGCAGGCAAAGACACCAAGAGATGAAATATGAAATGATTTTTCAGCCTTCATCTGGATGTGAGATTCTTTTCCACGATCACCCTGCTCAATATGAACACATTCCAGCAAGCCTGGGCCACATAGTTGAAAACATTATTAAAGTGATATTAAAATTATATTTTCTGAATTGCAAATGCATTATGTGGATGTTAATTATCAAAAATGATATGAAATGAAATATGAAATGTGGTGCTTTAACCCAACTACAAAACAAAAACACCATGATTCAGAATCTGGAACCAGTGAATTCTTGGCATTTTTGCTTATGAAGTTGTTTGCCAATTAAAGTTTTGTCAGCTCATCAATACACTGACTAATCATTTCAGCTCTACTGGACAATACACAGTAAATTCACAGAGACAGCTCCAAAGAGACGGCAGCTAGGGGTTTGGAGGCTCACTCCAAAATACCTGGTGGAGATGCGGCTGAAGACGGCGTTGAAGTTGTTGCAGCTCAGGGAGAAGAGGACAGCTGAGGCCGAGGCCCGGAGCTCAGCGGCGTGTTGGTGGCCCTCACGGTATGTGTGGATGAAATGGCAGATCTCCGGCAGCAACTGTTTGACCAGCATGGTCTCATCCAGACGCAAGCAGTCCTTGGATTGCTGAGGAGGGAGGACACAGTCAGGAAAGAGCCAGTCGTCTGTTTAACTGATTTGATCCTCCATGTTAGAACTGGGGAGAAGCTATGGGTCAGCACCAAAAGGAGCAGGTCAAAAAATCACTGGAGATTTGTAGGCCAGAACGAACAAATCGAGGGCTCTAAAATTTTCTCCTACAGACTTGGAAGGTTGAGATGTATTCAGATGGTTACAATCTGCAACTTCACCACTAGAGGCCACTGAATCGAATACACTGACCCTTTAAGTACTCATATCAGTACTTGGCATCAGCAAGTACCCAAATGTAAGTACTTGGACTTATATTTGGTGCATCCAAACATTTAGAAACCTATTCCAGTTCAGAAGCACAACATCAGCCACAAATGCAGAAAGGTACCTGGCTTCCATCTGACCATGAACGCTAATAATAAAAACCTGTACAGGAAGCTGAAAGCAGGTCCCATCGCATGGTAGGCTCCCACTAAATGCCTGCAAATGTAATCCGGGCCTGCTGATCCACCGAGAAACTCCAAGAGATGAGGAGAGTGTGATTGATGGCAGATAAGTACATTAACAGTGGTTTGTCTCTCTGTGAGCACAAACACAGCAGCACAGATACTGAATCATTTCTGAGTTGGATTTTAGATCATTTCTAAAATCTGAAGTTTTTTAAAAGTGACTGTTTTCTACAGATGAAGACAGCGTGGGGTTCAAAGGGGAAGACTCACCCCAGCCAGGCACTTCTCCAGGGTGTCAAGAATGATGAGCTGGGAGAGGTAGAGGTTCTTCTCAGAAGCTTCTCCAAATATCCGCTGTGAAGACAATCACAGTCAGAACATCATTCACTCAGCATTTAGCACACCGCATTAGGAAACATCAGGGTTTGGTGTTGTCCTACCTTCCGGACCAGTATCACTTCATTAGACTTGGATACACACTCCTCCCTAAAATCATAGCCTTACTAACTAACTTATTTTTCTACTTCATGTACATCATAAAGCCTTTAATATAAAGACTATAAAAATAAAAATATGAATTATCTTAGGTTCAGATTATATTATATTTTTGACATCATGTCGCGGGCCGGAGGGAGGGGGCAGGTTGTTTGAGATTCCGGGATTAGCATAAAGTGGGCATGTCTGTAAAGGAGAGACCCATAGAACCCATTTTCTGTTCGATGGACTTTGCCATCGCTGTGTGAAAGGGTGACACGTAGTGTAAAAGCGTTTTGAGTGGTCGGAAGACTAGAAAGGCGCTATACAAGTACAGGTCCATTTACCACTAAACTATAGCAGAGCTGTTGTATTGGACTGCATTAGATTGTAGTCATTGGCACATCTGCATGTGAAAAAAGTGGGCAGGATTGGGCAATGAATGCTTTCGAGGAGAGACTGTCCAAAAAATGCGTGCCAGCAGTCTATATGTCACTAGCAGAGCTGGAAAGGGTTGCTTCACTACCAGTATAAATAGGAGGGATGATTACAGCAACCAACAACCCACTGCCCTCTCCTTACACAGAGGAGGAAGAACCCCACTCACCATGTTGTTGACATTTTTGAGGATGGTGGTGAGGCCACTGATGACGAGGGAGAACTTGTACTTGGAGATGTTGATCAGACATTCCTTGTTGTGCTCTGTGCTGACTTTGGTGTGGGTGTTCTGGTGTCCAACTTTAATGGGAAGCTGGAAGAAAAGACAAGACGGTCAACACACTGTTCAGTTCATGGCATTACATTACAGTGGAGTCAATTCACCATTACGGAATATTATTCTGTGTAACATTGTCGGCTTTGTTATTTTTATTGGGCTGCAATCATCACATACTGTAGCGTCCACAGAGTTTCCTATTACGGACGAGTCAAAACTGCACAGCTAAAAAACAACATCGCAACGACTACAATGCCAAACTCAAGGCTTCAAAGCGGTGCACCACAAGCCAATGACATCACAATTGGTTCGCACTTAGTGAACTCATACTTTTGTCCAACAATAGTCAGCTGTATCAGGCCTAAAAATTGGACTCCTAATTGAAAGTCTTGGACTCAATACAGCCCCATGGTTTCACCATGAAGTCAGACTGTCACACCATCACATGCACATACTACACAACATAAAACAGGCTATTCCTCTGTTTGCAGTCCAGTGCAGCATAGCGCGGTCTGTGAGCTCTTTGTTTCATGCAGCTAGGCCTAGTCATTCCTCTAAAGGTCATACATGCACTCAGTGGCCAGTTGATTAGGTACACCTAGCTTAAGCTAATGGAGACTAATACAACAGCTCTGCAATAAATCCTCCCTGCCTAAACACTGTTCAGATAGAGGCAAAAGACAAATAGAAAAATATATTCCTTGTTCCTCCAACATAGTTCTCACTGGGGTGGGCGTCTAGTTTATTGTTGGAGCTAGAGAAAAAATAAACTGGGTACATGAAAAAGGGAGAGACAGACGACTTTTATAACCCAACATATAAGTACAATACCAGGGGAAAAAATGAAAAAATAGCTTGTTCAGTGGACAGCAGTGTAAACATAAATCCAGTGACTCCTGTGTATGTAGTGTCAATGTACAGACCACCATGTAGAATGAATGTCACTCCAGATCACGTCACAGGTGCAACTCAGGTAAATGGTAATGCTAAAGTGACCTGAGCCACAGCCATCATATTTATCGAAAAGTGACGAAATATTTAATATTTTCCATGATTTCCTAAGGTATGGGAAATGTTGATCGCCATATATGAAGATGGACGACATGACAGTTCTCCAAAAGTGAACCCAAAACATCTTGATCGCTCCCTGGGGTTGCAGTATACTTCATGAAGCCCACTGCCTCCATGTTAACAGGAACAAACAAAAAAATCTAAGTAATACAAATACATTTTTCCCCAAAGATGGTATGTCATTTTAGGTAGTTCTTATTACACTGATGTATGTTCAAGTGTTCATTTTCTGATCAGTTAAGTTTTAATTAGTCATCCGAAGCTCAAAATGGATGTCCCGAGCAACGTTGCATAGTACAACAGTGTTTACAAGCACCATACCAATAAGGATTTTTCAAGGCCGATACAGATACTATACCAATACAGATTTGACTTTTTACTGTACTACATGCATTTGATCATTTTAGTTCATCTGCAAATTATTATTAATGCAAAATATAAAACTAATAAATTATGATGTATTATTATAAATTAAGCTACCCAGCAGTATAAAGTAATCAGTTGCAACATTAAAGTGATGAACACATTAACGTAGCAATAATTATAATCCAGATATATAATATATATCATTCTGAAACAATTGATTCCACACTTTTAGTTTTGGCACTAAGTAGAGTTTGATGCTAATACTTTTTTTTTGTACTAAAAAAAAAAAAAAATAATAATTTCATTTTTTTTTTATATTTCAGAGATTCTTAGAAGCAGCTCGTGCCATAGTTTGAGTACCAGTGGTTTAGAGACTGGCTTGTGAGTCCAGAACACCCCGCATATATAAAATGAGCCACAATGCAAGACAGCTGAATGGACATATCAGTTTCTTTAAGCACTGAGTGGACAGTTCAACATTCCTCAAGTTCTGTCAGGAACACTCACATCATTTATTGCAAATTGCCTGGCTGTGACAGAGCTGGCTGTGAAGACGAAAACAGGAAGTGGGCCGCATCTCTGCAATGCTCTCTCCGATCTGGATCATAATTTATATGCAAGTAGACAAGTCCTCATTGGACCTGTGAGCATTACACTCCTGCTTGACCCTCCAATGTTCTGCTTGCAGTTACATTAACTAACTATATCTCTCTTTCATATTTATTGGTAAAGTGCGGTACTCTGGACGGATTCACTGAGAGTGACTTGTCAATCATAAGGTAGCCACGCCCTAAAGCCCTGCTTTATCGTCTATTTGACACTAAATGGGACCATAATTTACTAAATGAACATGTCATGTTTGGAAAATGCTTTATGTTTGCAGGTTTCAGAATATGCTTGTATCTGATATACTCTTTGAAAAATATTTTTTTAAACATAATCTGGTGTTTCATCCACACAATCAATGAACCAAAAATCTTTTAATATTTAAAATTAAACAACCCATTGTTATATTTATTTGTCGTCTCCTGCCGTGTCCATCGTCATTCACAACTGCCCCATATCCAAAGATTGCTGTGTCCAGACCTTCCTGGCCGAGCCTTCCTTCCGCACCAGTTTTGTTTTGTACAATATCTGCAGAGAGAAGGAATGTCAGTCTGGATGACAATCCTCTCTCACAAAACAATGAACAACAACGTCCTTCATGCAACTGTCAAACATATCTAAATTGGCCTCAAAGGTTCATTCTTGACCTTGGAAACAGACCAGAAAAAGCCTCATCACAAAATCTACTTTCTTGATATTTCTAAAACTTTCACTTTACATCGAGTTAGGTAGATTAGACAGAATTCCATGATTGAGGTCACATGATAAAAACTAAACCATCTCCATGACAACTGAGCAACACCGTTCCCCAAGAAAGCCCAAGAGCACTGTGGACCTGATAGATAAGTAGCTCTGAAACACGCGATTGTTAAAAGACCTACAAGAAGGCTACAAGAAAACCTGATAAGCATATTAAATATATAATATATATCATAGCTGTAGTGTTTATAGACAGTTTTAGCAGATTTAGTGAACACCGCTCAACTACATATAGGAATGTCCTATAGTTAGTTGGGGCGGTGTTTCAGGCGCGGCTGTGGCTCAGCAGGAGGAGCGGGTTGTCAAACTAATCGGGAAGGGCTCCGATCCCCAGCCTTCCTCTGCACATGTCGAAGGTGTCCTTGAGCAAGATACTGAACCCCAAATTGATGCTGTGAATGGTGTCATGAATGAGTTAGGTTTTCTGTTCGATGGGCTTTGCCATCACTGGAGTGAATGTGTGTGAAAGGTTCAGGTCAAGTGCATGCTAGTGTAAAAGCGCTTTGAGTGTCGAAAGACTATGAAAGGCGCTATACAAGTACAGCGTCCATTTTACCATTATCATGGTATCCCAAATGGTTTCCAACAATGGTTCAAAGCTCAGAAGAAAGTCGTCATTTTATTCAGGTAACGCGTTTCGTTTCACTGGTCGCCTGTCCGGATGGGGTAGTATTCCCCTTTGTGCCTGCGTCAGATTGTGGTTGCTGGCCAGAAGCTGTCGATACATTGACTGTTTATCCAGTTGAAGCCACATTTTTACCATTCCAACTGTTTAGATCTTGGTGCTTTTCTAACTCTAGATTTGAACCGGATGAAGGATTTTAGTCACTGGTGTCTGGGATCTAAGTTACCGGTTACAAGTTCAGATGTTCAATGAGCACAGAGAAACTCCACTTACAGCAGATGAATGTGAAAAACATCATTCTAGGGTGTCAAACTCTGCAACAGACATTTTCAAACAGCACACTGGGGAACGCGAAGAAAACTGAGTTCTGACTGGAAGGGGACTTAACCACTTGCTTTTAATTTAATATATGGTTGTTGCAACCACACTGGTTTACATTCAGTTTGATAGCTAAAAAGGAGGCGCATAAGATAAACATAATGTCTAGCACTATCAAGATAACTTAGAAAGACTCCTTAATTTAATTGGAGTCTATTTATGAC
>NW_023340257.1:312883-319946 GCF_004916995.1 Morone saxatilis | reverse complement strand
CTTCCAATTACAATAGGGCCTTCGTGCTCGGGCCCTAAATATATTTCAGAGATTCCTCTGCATACCACAAGAGGCAGTACCATACTTTGACAACTAGTGATCTAAACTGTATTTGTCCAACCCTGTCTAATGGGTGAAGTAAACATTATTAAATTCCCTGTGTGACTGAATTAGCTGAAGCAACACACAATCCTCACCAAGATGGTCTTTTACACATAAACATATGGGCCATTAGAAGTCAGGTACTATATGGTGAGGCACATGGAGACACACTTTTGGCTGGCTCTATAAAGAGGAAATACAGAATAATGTGCAGAAATGAAGAATTCTAAAACTAAATTCAAACTTATTTTATAAAAATCATTTATTGAACTGTAATCATACAGTTGCAAATCAGTTAAGGCACCTTATTACATCTGCACAGATGTCACGACTGACTCTAAGGTATCAAGGTATGGTTGTCAATAACTTAATGGAAACAAACAGGATAACATTCACATTAAAGATAAAGAAATTCATGTGTGTTTGAGCATACTGTACTTAAGATAACACATTCTACAGTTACATTCAGTAAGATACGTTAGAGCTACATTCAGGAGCAGACTGAATCTTTTTTTTTCCATACACATTCATACAGATGGGTGTGAGTGGTACATGTCTGAGACCAGGCTCAGGTTGCATTGACTTGAAATATTTAGAAAAGCACTGAGTCACAATAGGAAAATTCTGTGAACATTTTTGAATACCTCTGGGCAAACTTGGCAAACTGTGCACGAGTCCTTTGGTATGCGTGATATTGTGTCATTCTGTAAGACATCAACATGAATCCATCTGCTGCTCTAAAGTGAACGGGATAACATGGATCTTTATTCATCAGAAGGCACCAAGGAGCAACTGCTCAGGTTAATTTCTTCTTTCTGCAACTTGAACTTTGCTTAAAGCAAAGAAACACACTTTGGAGGAGGCTTTCATTAAGACTAATGGTAGGCCATTCACTGGCCTAAAGTGGATGCTTGTCGCGTGATGGGGTAATCCTTTGGGTACAGCCATTGTCAGTTTTTCAAACTCCAGTCACTTTGGGAGCTCATGTCTTTGTAGTGGAACTGACATACTACTCGATAGCACCAGGCCTGGTAGCCACGTAGACAAAGACCACGATGAGAAGCACCACTACAGCCAGCGTAGGCAGCACTACAGTGGCCACCTGCTGTCGGGCCTCCTGCATTGCCTGCTTACGCTCCTTCTTGTCCTTGGAGGTTTCTTTCTTGGGTTTGCCTTTGAGCTGCCTCATGATGTCTCCACGACTGCTCACCCTATGTCCTTGCTGGGCTCACAGGAACCTGACAGACACAAACACATTTTTATGCTTAAATTCCCAACCATTAGTTGGCAGTGTTGTACACAGAAGGCTATAATGTCGGATGTTTGAGTCACTGTGATGCAAATGCAGATCTCACTGTTCTGGTTGCATTACAAAAGTACATTTTTTATTACTTTTATTACTTTGTAATATGACAGTTATCCTAGCATTAGATTACAAAATTGCAAAATATCACCTTGCTTACAGTATTGCGATATATACCAATATACTGAGCGTAACCCCTGTATCGTGATACTTCGTATATCACCAATACAAGAAGACTACTACTTGCCCTAATAGACAGCAAAGCATCAAATTCCTGGAAGTAGACACTGGACTTCATGCAAGAACATTTTCTTCCCCTGCTGCCGTTTAGGCTTTGACCAAAAGTTAAATGTTGTTTGTTAACATTTCCTTTTTTATATATTATAGCTATAGATGTTTGATTGTTTGTTTATGGCACAAAATGGCTCTTTTGATAAACCTAAACCTACTTTCTTCAGTAAGCCTAACTTAACTGAACAAACGTTTTGTAAATCAGCATGATGGATGTCACCTGTCCATCAGGAGGTTCCAAACTGTACAATATGATTGTTAATACAATCACTGCAAACTGAGCAGTCGGATTCAGAGACTTTTCCTGACAACTGAACTGTAGTATATAAGTTGTCATGCAAACACATGCAAATACAATCATTAAATTAAAAAAGGAAAAATATTGCAGAAGCTCTCAGTAATGATAACATGGTGAAAAGAATATTAATGCTGCACTAAAGGAAAAGCTGTCTGGTGTCCATATGTACATTAAAACAGGTTGTGCAAATTATACATATACATACATACATATAACATTTCTGACAAAAACAAGCCAAAGTTATGAAACGTTAAATGTCTAAAACCAAACAACCACACAAGAACTTTGCTTTAATAAAATTAAATATTATTAAAATAATAAATCCAAATAAAGGAGAAGAAAAGAGAAAAAACTAAAAAGGAGACTATGGATCCAATTAGTGGTCGATTAGATTATTATTAGAGGTGTGTTTAATGTAAACAGTAGGAAGAAGCACACTAACATGAATGTTTGATTGATCCTAACAGTCTGAGGAGACCTCTGCTGCCTTCTCAAATCATCAGGGAGTTGAGACAACATCTTAACACGAATGCCACTTACTTCATTTGAAGTAAATTACCAAAATATGCCATTACTAGAATTTCATCAGAATTCAGACCACAAAGAGTAGCTTTCTACCTTTGATTTGATAGTGCTCCCCTTGTGAGTTTTGGTAAGTTGGTGAAAAAGTTGGTTTCCAGCTAATTTTCTCTCAAATAGAATTATATAGACTTTTTTGGTTTTGATATAAGCATTAGGCTATGTAATAGCCATTGCAGCCCTGCTCTCTAAATATCGGCATCGGCCACTGAAAAACCCATATCAGAGAAATAATATTTTAATATTTAACACTCAAATACTATTTACTAGTTTATGTCAGATTGTAGTGCTTATACAACAACAATCTTAAAATATGTCATTTTGAAATGGAAGCAATGTTAAAGTGGTTGACATATCTTTTTTATATTAAGTTCTGTTTTTACTGCATTGCACACAATGGCACTAAAATGTTTATATATTCTATGTACAGTATACGCCACTACATATACCTATATAAAGGTCCAGTCACGCAAGAAAACAAAAAAACAGTGCAATCACCAGTCTAAAAACAAATACTGCCTGGCAGCAGTATGAACTGATGTACAGTGTGGTATTTAACACCATCTAGTGGCCTTATTAACACTAGCAGCTGCTTTAAACCAGCATAGCAGAGGACAAGAAGAATAGGATAGAGTCAATAAAGTGCAGAAACTACAGATCCATGCTGTTTATAGTGTATTTTAGTGTGAAGGTCGGTGTGTGGTTAGACTGTTTCTCTTTGCTAATGCGGTTTCCTGTGTCTGGTTTATGGTGGCTGCACAATAAACTGAAATATCACTATATGGCCATGTGCAATATGCTAACACAGAAGCTGCAATCTCTTTGATAAAGGTAAAATATGTGACAAACAGCATTATAATAAAGCCCTGTAGTTCTGAAGATATGTCCTCCTGCATCTTACTGCAGATGTAAGAAAACATGTTTGTTTTGTACAGAACAAATGTCACATCATTTTACACAGTTGGGTTTGTGCTAGAGAGAATAAATATTGGTAACTGTAAATTGAAATTGTAAACATGTATAATCCAGCACTAAAATGGAAATCATATTTTCAATACGGTAAAAAAATATGAATCGCAATATGATTATTTTTGTACCATACCGCCCAGCTTGAACCTCTGATGAAAGCACTTAACTGATATTATCGGTCAGTTTTATTACCAGTAATGGTTTATGGCCAATAAATACTGCTAAAAGAGTACAGACATTAATGAGCAACCAGGCCATCTCACCAATATTCACTGAACCTTCATAATACAGAACTGCCCACACCACACACTGCTACACACAGGCACAACCATGATCGCAATTCAATTCAATTTATTTGTATACGCCGTGGAGCGCGCAATTCATCCAACAAGAGTTACTCCTCAGGACACACTTTTCAAATAGCAGGCACGTCCTCAGACGCGAGACTCCTTATAACATTTACAGAGACCCAACAGTACCACCATGAGCAAGCACTTGGCGACAGGGGCAAGGAAAAACTGCCTGTTAAAAGGCAGAAACCTCGGACAGACCCTTCGGCTCTAGGTGGGTGGTCATCTGCCTTGACCGGCAATGTCCCCACTGTTGCCCCAGCAAACGGAGCCATAGTATTAAATAAGTTTTCACAACAAAAAAGCAATTGTCTCTATGTAAGTAATCAACTGGGGAAGTTTCATGGCGATATCTATTAGTTTATTTTTGTGAATTTTTACAATTCAGATCTTTGAAGGCCATTTTTACCTCACACTGTGAGCCAGACTTCAGTAGGATTTACACACACCAAACCTTCTGGTTTTACTCCTATCTATATTGTGAAGGTTGCTACAAAGGCTTTGTTCATATATCATTCATAGCCTGATTTATTCCTAAAAACTTTTTCATGGCTGTATTTTCTGATTTATGGAGCGATAAAAAGAGATATCCAAAATTCCCTCTGTAAAAAAACTTTTTAATCTAATATTTTAACAAAGTTAAGAATTTTGAATCTGGCTTTATCCAATGTTCAGATTTCTGTTCTGGAAATGTATGCAAAATAATGCATTTTTAATTAGATCATGCCTTATTTGCATAGTTAAACATAACATTGCCGAAACATGTAGTAAAGAAATAATTGTCTTAATGTAAGTAATCAACTGGGAACAAGTGTCATGCTGATATCCATTAGGTTAGTTAAAAACGTAATAAAACAAGTTACAAGCGTCTCTTAATTGAACTTATTAAAAGAACCGAAACCAATAGCTGCTTAGAGGGCATGAAAAAAACAGTAACACCATGCACTGTAATACGTGCATTTATAGTTAACATGTAACAACACTTATATGGTATTTTAAAGCGGGCCTGACTTGTGACACGTTTCCTGTAGTGTAGAATCTCACAAGTTTCATTTCCAAACTTAGTGCCGGGCAAACAGCTGGTGAAGAGGCCGGCCCGGCCCGGCCCGGCCCGGCCAGCAGCAGCAGGGGGTCCGACCGCTAACAGTACCCGTCCTAACATTAGTACCAAAACAAATGAGGCAGTGACTTTACCGGCTTCACACAAGAGTTAGCTAGCTAAAAGTGGTGACGCACTGGACGTACAGTATACAGTCAGTTAGCCACATGGCTGCCCATTCTATCTCTCGCGTTAGGAAGTTGGTGAACATTACGGTCCTGTATCCGGTGGCTCCTAATGCTACTTAGCACGTACTAACTTTAGGAAATGTGAGCTAACGTTACAACGCTGTGAAAATACTGCTGACGGTTGAATAAGACTGGCATTGAGAGTTCTCTTACAGATAGAGTCAGAGTTGTGAACGCTGATAAATGTGTTTTGGCAGGCTCTTCCAGTGTTTCTCCCACAGTCCGAGGCGTCAGGTTAGTTACAGCAGCAAGTACAAGAAGTTAAAAAGCTGCTGTTCCACAAGGAGCTTGACGTGGCAGTCAGAGGAAGGCGTGTGGATTACCGTTGTCAAATGTACCAGCATGAAAACAAGACATCTTCCGGCCGTACCCTCCAAAATAAAGGCGTCGTAATGAGGAACGTGCGGTATGACTCTGCATCATCATCATCATCATCATCATCATCATCATCTTAGTTGGTTCCCAACCTTTTCCTTAAAGGACTCCTTTTCTATAATTTAGTAAACGGACGACCCCTGACTAAGTGGCATATTTGATGGATATCCCATATTATATTCTAAACTGTACAATGAAGCCAAATAGTGAACTCATTAACTTCAAGAAGTGCAGTGTGTGAATTTTGAGCAGAATATTTCCTGTTTTCCTGTATTTCCTGTGTTCCTTCTTTTTTTTACAAAAGTCAGTGTTTTCTTGTCCCTGACGCCTGGCCATTGTTCTATTAGACGATTTACTTAATACCATCTAGACTAGAGTAACTATATCTTTAGACAGTGAGTCTCGGAGGTGTTTGGGGCCAAGTACAAGAATTTCATTTTTTTCTGAGTTTAACATCAGAAAATTGCAGCTCATCCAGGTTTTTATGTCCTTAAGACATGTTTGTAACTTAGATAACTGATTAATTTCATTGGGCTTGATCGACAGATATAACTGGGTATCATCTGCATAACAGTGAAAGTTAATGGAGTGATTCCTAAATAATTGCCTAAGGGAAGCATGTATAAAGTAAATAGAATTGGTCCAAGCACAGAACCTTGTGGAACTCCATGACTAACTTTAGTGTTTATGGAGGATTCATCGTTAACATGTACAAACTGCGAACGATCTGATAAATATGACTTAAACCAGCTTAGTGCGGTTCCTTTAATGCCAATTTGATGCTCAAGTCTCTGTAAAAGAATATTATGGTCAATGGTGTCAAATCAGCACTAAGATCTAATAATACAAGTACAGAGACAAGTCCAGTCGGAAGCAATTAAAAGGTTGTTATTAACTTTAACCAGTGCTGTCTCTGTGCTGTGATGAACTCTAAATCCTGACTGAAAATCCTCAAATAAGCTGTTGCTATGTAGAAAGTCACACAACTGTTTGGCGACTACTTTCTCCAGAATCTTAGAGAGGAAGGGGAGGTTAGAAATCGGTCTATAGTTGGCTAAAACCCCTGGGTCAAGAGTAGGCTTTTTAAGAAAGGGGGTTTAATTACAGCTACTTTAAAGGACTGTGGTACATATCTTTGACAATAAAGAAAGATTAATCATATCCAGTAAAGAAGTGCCAATTAAGGGTAAAACTTCTTTAAGCAGCCTAAGTTGGGATGGGGTCTAAGAGACAGGTTGATGGCTTCAATGTAGAAATTATTGAAGTTAGTTGATGCAGCTCGATAGCAGAAAAACTAAATATATAAATATAAATACAGTATATATCTGATTTTACATTTGTCGAAATTCCTGAACTAGGAGAGACAGTGATACCTGTTAAGGGCATTTGGTGATTCATTTTGTCTCTAATAGTAATAATTTTATCATAAAAGAAGCTCATTAATGCTGAGGTTTATGGGGATACATGGCTCAATAGAGCTGTTACACTCTGTCAGCCTGGCTACAGTGC
>NW_023340257.1:309930-312820 GCF_004916995.1 Morone saxatilis | reverse complement strand
AATTATAAATGTAATTTCTAGGTGACAGGATTGGACAGTGATCAGAGCAGATGGCGAAGCTCTCCAGATACAGTTAGTAGACATATTGACACAAACTGCAGCATATATAATGGAACTCCATACCTGACTAGACTAAAAATAAATTGGACCTTGCCCAACTCGAGCCCTGGGTCAGGTCTTAGTTTCAAGCGTGTTGACACCTCCACTCTCAACCCAACCGTCTACACCTCCACCCTAGGACCCTATTATTTTACCCACTTGATACACATCAATTGATGCACCTAACACATACAGACAGCAAATATGATAAACTGGCTGCTTTTTAGAGAGTTGAAGCAATTTGATGCTTGGAAATGGGACATTGAGGTGGCATGACAAGTTTGGGTATGTTGGCTTTTAGAACGTCTCACTTACTGGATTGGAAAAGACGTTGCCAGTGGAGTCAATTCCAGCAGCAATTACATATCCTCCTAAGCATATTTGCCTAAGCACATTAGTATAGAGTTGTGTTTTATAGGAGACAAGGTTGCATGAGGTTCAGAAAGCAGTCTTGACATTCAGTATTGAAGCAGTGCTAACTGAGGGACTGTGAGATCTCGTCAGTAAACAGCTTTGGTGAAGAGAGAGTTCCCAGGACCTGAAAGTAACAAAGTTGAGCAGGAGGGAGATTTCTCATATCCCTTTTCCAAGAAGTCGGCCAACTGCACAGAGAGCTCAGAGTCTGTCACACCGGGGTCCTTCCTGCTTCCAAATTCTGCTCTCTAGTCACTTTCCTGAAAACTGAGAAACATTTGGAGCGCACACGGAGCCAGCCAGAAACTGAATTTGCAGATAGCCTGCGCTGGCTCCGGCCTGATAATCCTGTCATGTCGCATTTGGGCTCAGTTATATCGACCAAGCTTGGGCTTTGTCCCAGTCCCTCAGCAAGAACCGGAAGCAGTGATCAGACAGCATGAGTACTCAACAGATGTAAAAAGGATTGTGACTCCTTTCAAATGTCTTGTTAGCCAGAAATTATGCCCTGATTTGCTCCTCCTTCTCCAGAGTACTGCAGATAGTCCAGTGCTACATCTTAATTCAAGCCATGCTCTTGGACTGCATTGTTTGAAAATGAAATGGACAGCCCCCAAAGGTCTTTTGTATGATAGGAAATTGATTGCCATTGGTATTGTGTGGCTGGTATTCAACAGTAGAATACAGAATTGGAAGAAAAAAAGAAGAAAAGGTAAGGAAGAGTGATGTGAATGGCCCTTGTTAGAACAAACTGAGTTGGAGGTAATTACAATAGGCCTCTCTCTCCACAGAATGGATTAGATAAAGATTGATACTGTAATAGTGCTTTCATTTCAATTTCCTTCCAACGGTCTTTGTGTATGGAGGTGTGTGTGTGTGTGTGCCAGTTCTGGTCTTGTTTGTTTGAAAGTGATTTTGTGTATGAATTGTCTGATGTGGAGAATGAGCGTGCGCATATGGAAGCGTGTGAATCAGTTAATGGTCTCACGGTGAAGCTCGGTGAAAAGGAAGCATCAGAGAATCCATCATAACGATGAAATGAGGTGAGGAGAGAGATGGAAGCAGCACATTTGGCTGAGTCTCTGAGAAATGAATAGCACTGTATTTAATTTTGGGACGGTGCTCTATCAAAGTCTGAGTCATTGACAGAATGTTGGACAGAGGTCGACTCTTCTCTGCGTTCACACGGGATGGAAGTGGGGGAGGATGGAACTTACTGAGTGTGGGTCATTTACTGGCCCATATGTGCACCATTATGCAAGGATTTCATCTTTGGAATACTGTCGATCACTTTGCTCTACGTTTCGTTTTTGACACAGAATGTACATTTTAAGCCTGTTGAATTAGCCGTTTGTATGCTCAAAGCTAGTTATAGCGTTTACTATTTTAAAATTTACTGTATCCGTTACTGTATGTCACTGACTGGGCCAATTGGTAAAACTAGTTTCTTAAAATATAGGCTGCTGAGATCACAATGTTGTTCAATAGTGATTTTACGTACGTCTCACACGGGCAGTGTGACTGCTCTAATCTGCCACGCAGACACGGGCGGTGTGAACGAGATGTAAGTGTATGAGAAGTTCATCAGAGGCATTTAAAGTCAGTTTAAGTCTGCAATTGTTTATAAAAGATGACAAGAATAAACAACACAGATATGATTAATTTAGGGTTAATAAGTTATAAAGAGGCATTATTGAGATTTTGCATCTCTTCACAACAGTGCGTAATATCTGAGACTTTTAGGCAATTTCATTTTCATGAACAAAATTAATCATGAACAATATACAATAGAAACCTAATACTTAAAATCCACAGATGGCCCGATCATGGAACGTGGATCTCCTGGCTGTGATAATTAAGTTTACAGGCGTAAATGGCAACCTAAGCTAACACATTTACTGCTAGTAGTCTGGGTGAAAACTGTACAAGCAGACCACTACACACTGTAAATGCAGTTGCCGATAGCACTCCCTCACATTGTTTGCGCTGCCATATGGACCAGTGAAACCTGAATCTCATGAACCCATCTGCAGCCCCCAGCAGCCTAATGCCAGTCCGTGATTAATGCCCTGCCACAGACTAAGATAGGCTTGTAAGTGCTGTGCCTAGGATGGCAATAAAACAGCACAACTGTATTTGGGAGTGGGAGAAACAAGTTTTCCCATAGCTTTTAATGTGCTTGAGGGGGGCTAGGTTGAAGCAGGCCTGCTATCAAAAGCTAAATTAGCACTTAAAGCATTTAAAGGATGGGCAACACAGACCCCCGGATGGGCCCCCTGGAGCCCGCTGGAGGCTGGATACATGATTTGTGCTGAGAGCCAGCTCTGGGCATGCAGAGCGTGCTGGAGAGTGGACAGTTACCAAGCTCCTCTCCTGT
>NW_023340257.1:301461-309905 GCF_004916995.1 Morone saxatilis | reverse complement strand
TAACCTTCAAAAATATGTATCAATATGTACAACACTAACTGCTTACCAACTTCCTGATGAACGCTGCACACGTCGAGCGAGGAATGAGAAGCACCATTCGTCACGTGAGGAGACAGAAAAGGGAAAAGGGTTGAAGGCACTCGGCGAGAGGACACATGTCAGGTTAGTTGGTAGGGCTGCTTCATGCGGATTCGCTAGGACAGGCTACTCTTAGAGAGGTTACGCATGTTGTGCTGTTCAGGATACCAGCTTGACTGAAACAGTGGAAAAGAGCGTTTTTTAACACTTCTAACTTTAACCACCTGGTCATTAAGTTTTATCAAACATTATCCGGGAGCGTCACCCCGCCCCCCCCCCCCCAGTCTGATGCAGAGAGCTGTGACCTCCATGTCGTCTTGCGTGTGACTGTCTGAACATCAGACTGAGGTGTAATGAAGGATGAGAAGGTCTCTTCTGAGTGTAACTATTTCTGGGCTGGTTGATCGTGCGAACCACTGAGGACTTCGGCGTTGAGCTTGGACATGAAAACGGCTGTTTCGCACAGTCAGAGCTGCGTGTGGGTGTAGAAATAGCCTCAGTGGTTAAGTCTATGAAGGAGCTGCAGGGGAGGGGGTGAGCCAAAGCAACAGGACAGAGCTTGGTAGGCAGGAGAGAAGAGAGCCCTGTGGGGTGAAAAGTGTGAGAAAAAAGGATAAAGGAAGGGTAGCTACAACCGAGATATGAGGCGGAGAGACGATACGAAGGCATGTGTGTTAGTTGTGCAGGAGAGAGACTAGGCGAAGACTGAAGCTGAGACAGCGGTCCTGTAGGCGACAACGGACGGTGTTGAGAGGCTAGAAGTGCGTAATTCAGGCATGGCTAAGTGGAGTGCTGGCGACAGTGGAGGCGCGAGTGGGGGTTAACATGCGATATGCAGGCACGGTACAGATTGTTGTACTGTTACGCCGGGGATGTCTCCTATGTCACACCATGAGTGGCATTAGGGTAGCTGGACACCGCAAAGTTAGCCTACAGCTGTGCATAGTTCTGAAAAGAAGGTAAGATGGTAACCCTCATGGTGCTGACTAGAGCAAAAGTTGAAGGACGTGTTTGAGTCAAGTCATTAACGAGGTTGATTGTCTGGGTGACGAGTCGTGAGAGGTGATGTCACAGTTTCTCGTTAGAATCATCAGTGCGTTGGTTCGGATGGACGTGAGGTGTATTGAGAAGTGGAGAACTTGAGCCTTGTGGAGCGTAGAGGAAGAGGTCGAGAGTGGTCAGCAGAAGTCATTATTGACTGCGTCGTGCAGTGCGGCCAGCAGCGGCGAGTCGAGCAAGGCATGCGGTTGTACTTTAGTTGTTCTGAGGTTGTACAGTTCAGGATGAATACAAGCAGAAAGGTGATGAGCTTGATGCCCTGGGAGCCAATGAGCACTTATTGCGTGAACATGTGTCGGAGCACGTGGTTCCCCACACTGGCCAGAAGGTGTGAGCGGATACAGAGGTGTAGGAGATGCGTGCGGTGCACTCTGCAGAGGCTTCCTCTGAGTTATGGTCAAGAGTGTAGGACAGTCGTGAGGAAAAACAAGCTGCAGTTTGCTGACTGGTCTTCATTGGACCGGTGAGAATCTTCACTTCTTAGGTACAGTCGCAGCACATGGCACATGCTGCTTCTCCACCCTGAGAAACATCCATGAATCAATGAATCATACTGAATAAATATGGTTGTGAGAGCAGCAGGAGATTTGGCATAGTCATCATTCTATTCAAACATGGACTCCTTCACCAAAATGATATTCCTTTTTTTGCAACTTCTGTCATTACTGATGCACAAACATTCAGGTATGACCATGCAAGCACAGATATGGCAGCGTAATTGATTCATGGGACAGCAACATCAAACTATAACATAAAAACACATGGACAATTGAAACATGCAATGGTGAATGAGGAAGGATCGTGGTGAGCTTCCAGATGAAGCATGATGGATGACTAACTGCTTGGCAGTGTATCTTTCTGCGTCGGTTTTCTTTCACCCCCTGTATTCTTTATGACAGGGGCGGGCACGGTACACGTGGACAGTGGAGGTGTATGGAGGTTGTTTACCTCCGAGAGGGTCTTCCATCTGAGGACACCAGTCAGTGGCCGCCGAGGCAGATCAAAGAAAAAGAGGCAGATAAGCATCGCACAGAAAGAGGCTAGGGACAATGATAGTCACGAAGAGTGAGATAGCGGTTTTGGACCGGCGCTGACGGCAAGGAGCATAGTATACGCTAAGAATGAGAGTGTGTATGCTGGGAGCGAGTGCAAGTCTGCGATGGTTGTGCAAGAGGGCTGCGCGAGGAGGGACCACAGAAAAGTACTAGTCATGTGGATGTAATATGAACGTGGTCCACTTAGTGGATGAGGCACGGTCGAGTTGCTGCTCTCCATATTTAGTGCATAGGTAAGATATAATCAAATCACGAGCGAGTGAGTATATTAAAATTCACCTCGGAACTGAAGTAGAGTTAGAATGCAACTTTTTACTTCGTTTCACGGTGTACACAGCTTGAAATTGGGTAAATGCAGTTGAAGACGAGGGTGGGTTCTATGATGCTCGCATTCATTTCAGCTAAGTGGTGGAGACAGGCTGACTCTTGTATTATTGCGGGATCAGATATATGGATGCCTGGTTGTAGTTTAACCAGCAGGCCGGCACCAAGCCCGGGCCAGTAGAGAGAGACAGACAAGAAGCCACAGGCGTGCCACCTGCAAGAGAGTGAAAGAAGCAGCATCATGCTGGAAGCACTGGTGAGCAGATGAACATGAAATCCAGGCTGGCGAAGTGAGAGTGGTTCAGTTTAGTAGACTCAGGTAAGAGTTAGTGCGATCGCAAAGCACCAAACACTGCGCACATTGATAAGACACGAGCGACAAGGCAACAGTAATTACAGAGAGGTGTTAAATTGAATCTTGTAAGAAGAAAAAAAATAAAGAGAGCATTATGACAATTGTCCTGTAGAGACTAGACCTGATTTTAATAACTTAGATGTACTTCCGAACCGTGTAGGGCACGAAACATAATCTTATGAGAGCCCATAGTATGATTGGAACATATTGTATTTGGCAGAACCTTAAAGTTAAAGAACGATCAGATGGAGCAACAACTATGAATGGACATATACACGAATAGGAGTAATATATTGGATGCATCGAACAAGACATCGCTAGAACAAAATTAAAAGCTAGCAAGCAGAATGTTGAACAAGAGCCGTCGCGACTGCCGCAGAGCTCGGGGGCGTTGCTGGCCCGTTACGTGCAGCCGTAACACGTGCTGACCACAACATGAGAAATGTTGCGTTAAATCAGATCAAAGTCTGCTACGCAGCGCGTTACTCTGTTGCCAGTAGGGTGGCCTAGCACTATATCGTAATATTATCACATAGATGTGTTCAGGGTGCACTCTTATCAGAAACAAGTGAAGTTTTACCAGTGAGGCGAGAGTGGAGGCATAAGGCAGTTATAGGCAAACTGTGTTTCTGTCGGCGTACATCAAAATTTGACGCCATGCACGAGACAACGCCCCCTCATCCACAGGGTCGCAGACAATGCCCGGCGGTGTTTTGCAGTGATTGTTAAATTAAATTTTCAGCTGGATCTCCCGATCATCCGTAGGAGTTAGAACGCAATTATAAAACCGTTGATTACTTGCTGTCCCACGTATGGTGCGACTCTCAGTATTATGAGATAGTTATCAACATAGACGTGTCAGGGCGGAGCTGGTATCGAGCGAGGAGTAGTTGTGGTGCAGAGCATGTGATGAGAGGGAGGTGATGAGCAAGATCCCTGGTTTATGGGCGGGAAGGATCAGAGGAGTTTGGAGCGCCAGACCGACGGGCGCGACGGGTCCACGGGTGGTTCAACGGAGAAACGGGTAGGAAAGGCAGCAGAGGGCTGTTTAATGTGAATGGTGTGTTGAGAGAGGGCTGTGTCCATGGTAAGTGATCCGAGTAAATGCGGCTCGTGGGGAGAGTTTTTCAAGGGAGTACAGTCGTTGCAGAAGTCGCCAGGAGATGGACCGGGAAATCCGAAGATATGGCGACTTCGTGTTGGTTTTGAGGGTATGGGTCGCAAGGAGTTTTCTCGCGTTCTTATCCGGGATACACAGGCGTGAGCCATGTTTCTCATGGTCGACCTTACGTGTCTTGAGGGGCTGATTTCGGGGGGGGCGGGCTCGCGCCGGGCGGCGCCGCGGAGAGGCGGACGGGGACAATTCATAGCGTCGAGGTCTCGACGTGTGAGGATGTTTGTGCAAAATTTCCTGGACTTTGTTGAGGCATGTTGCGGGGGCCGGCGCCAAATACGGGCATCGAATGTTCAGGGAGAGAATGAATAGATTCCTTGTAATACAATAAGGCTTCAGTGGGGTCAGCTGCTCGGCCTAGGAATAGATTTGGAGAGTTAGAATCCCTGTCAGGTCTCGAGGCGTGCTGACGAGCGCGACTCCAAACTTCACTTGTCTGATAAGAGTGCCGCCCTGAACACATCTATGTGATAATATTCAGATATAGTGATAGCACCACCTACTGGCAACAGGAAGTAAGCGCTGCGTGGCGATTTTGATCTGATTTACATGAAATGTTCATGTTGTGGTCCGCACGTGTCACAATGGCACGTGATGCGGCTGCAGCACACCCTGAGTTGCGTGGAGTGCGAGGGCCCGTTCATCGCTGCTTGCAGCTTCAATTATGGTTGTATTTTCCAGCGTTTTGGTCTTTTCAAAGTCATACAACCTATTATATTAAACTTGTGAAAGGTGGGTGAAACTGGCACTATATGAGCACCTAGTTCTAAGTCTATTGCGCCAGCAGGGATATGTTTTGCATGACAGCTAATAAAAATATGTTATTCTATAACTCAAACTACTGCTGCCAGCTGAACTATGTAAATACATGGGCGTCCTGTTTCAAGTCACATTCAGTGAAACCTCTTGTCTGCACAAACTTAAAGTAAATGGCTTGTTTCAACTTAATGAATGCCACCTGTAGGAGGACATTCAGATTTGAATATAAGTATATCATCACCCCCAAAGTGCTACACAAGGCTCTATTTCTGGGGCGGCTGTGGCTCAGAGGTACAGCGGGTCGTCCACTAATCGGAAGGTTGTTGGCTCGATCCCTGGCTCCTCCCGCTGCATGTACAAGTATCCTTGAGCCAAATGCTGAACCCCAAATTGCTCCTGATGCTGTGTGATCGGTGTGTGAATGTGTATGAACCCTGAATTAGTTTCTGTTCTGGTTTTGCCATCACTGTGTGAAAGGGTGATAATAGTGGCCATTATAGTGTACAAAGCGCTTTGAGTGGCCGGAAGACTAGAAAGGCGCTATACAAGTACAGGTCCATTTACCATTTACCATTCCCTCAATTAGTTGTCAAGTTTCATTAGAAAAATGAGAGAATACATTCCATTTACAGATTTGCCAGGTAAAAAAATACTCATGCCTCTTGCTAAACTGACAGCGATGACGCTACAATTCTTTCGGCATTACAATTCTCAAACACTGTTCTCCACTGTGGAGAAAGGCAGACTATCTATACATCACTTGTCCGGACCATTGAATTATTTTTTGTCCCAAAGAGAAAATGATCAACGTTCTCTTAAATCACTCATGCTCATCACTTTAAATTGTTTTTGTGTGAGGTCCTATGAGAATCTATTACTACCCAGCCAACATGGCAACAGGGGTCATCAGGGTTGCCTTCATGTGCTGTACCTATGATAACAACTTCCCGTCCAAGAAACTGGACAGAAAAGCAAGACACTGCCATATTGGCATCATCATTGTCACAACACCCTGGTTTGCCAGTTGTCTCCCTGCTTTCATTTCCTGACAGAGTGAGAATGCAAGGCTCTTCAGCATTTAACTTTAACAGCAATCCATTTAAGGGAATAAATTATTGCTATTCTTTTAATTTTGTAATGAAATCATTATTGCACTCCTAGTAGCTGAAAGGATAAGACATAAAAGACACAAAAATAACACTAATAGTGCTTTAAAGCTGTGTTGTGAGAGGCTGATTATGCCCGTATATTAAAAGGATGTGAATCTCCGTCACTTCAATACATTAAAGACAATATAAAGCAACTACCAATGCAATTTGATAAGATTCACCCAATTGTGATGCAGTGCTTTCATTTTTAAGGTTCAGTAATTTTCTACAACAGATGGAAGAACATTGTAGTTCTTAAACAAATGTCACTCAAACAGGAGGAAATACTGAATTTGTTTGGGGAATATTTTCAGTGGATTAATCCACATGTGGTGCTGTAGTGCACCAGGCCGTTGTATGTGGGATTGAGCCAAAATAAACTAAAGTGTGTGTGTGTTCATGTTAATGAAGGAACATGTCAGACAGTGCAACAGTGTGGCTCACTGATGTGTTTTTGGACGACAGTGGAGCTCTATGTCACAGAGAAAAAGATATATCAGACATCTCTGACTGGGGTTTTAGGAATTTCTGTTCAATTTTGTAGTCATCAACAGGGGCAGATGAATATAAATATGCATGGGGTGTCCAGAGGGTGGCATGAAGACTAAATATATGCTAATTTAATCACATATATCAATATTTGCTTGGAAAAGCCCCCAAATAAAGATATTCAATTTTCTTCATTAACAAATCAAAACATTTTTTGTTCTTTTCATTGATTTCATCTAAGTCTATCACTTCTAAAATCTAAAAGTCTAAAATGTAGCCATAACTAGGGATCAAAATAGATAAGACTTTGATACCAGTAACATTATCAATTCTGTTTATTTATTCTTTGTTGATTCTCTTATTGATTCATCAGTTTTCTCTGTGGATATAAGTACACAAGTTGCGTCCTTGCATCTCTGAGTCTGAACACAGTGTGTTGAAGAAGAGTAGAGTTATTACTTTGTGTTTCTTTGTGAAATCAAGCCACAACGTTTCTTCCTCTCTGCTATTTTCTCCTTCTTGTTGCCAGTTTCCAGCAGCGTAGACGCATGAGTATGATGTCATGACCTTATTAGAAATGTGCAACTGAAATACATGCTGGTATTAATTAAAGGAAATGATAAGCTCAGTTGCATAGGATTCTGATGAATTGGACAATTTGGAATCAGCTCTTGATTCCCATCCATAGCCATAACAGATCATTAAGTTTTTTAACATGTTTTTTTTTTTTTTTTAATGAATGTGTTAAATTTGTTATAAAAAAACGTCAAAACATCATTGGACACCAAACTGAGGTGGCCAGGTATTTTTTAGCCCCTCTAGATTTGCCCCTGGTCTTCAAGCTAAACTGAGATGGCTCATGTGATGTCACACACACAGCACTAATTGAAATGCACCTGTTCTACATGCAGTCACTGTACTTCTGCATTTGCATGCTTTAGGCTACTTATTACACATCATGTACACGTTACAGCTGACCATTGTCATCAGAGGGCTGGAGTGTGCTATAGTGTTTGAATCCATGTGTAGACCATCGATCGAGACTCAGTGATTCCCAACCTGGGGGTCAGAACCAAAGCCAAAGTTTCATGGGAGGTCACAAGGCCTTTTTGGCGATTTTAAGGGGTGTAAGAAAACTAAAACAACAAGCTTATATCTCAGGGTTTTATTCATTTCTGTGAAGAAGACCAAAATAAAATAGTTTTTTTAGAGTTAAGATTATTATTATTTATATCATCTTAAGATCTAAACTTGGAATACCTGAACACAAGCTATATTCACAGAGCCTCCACTCTGATAAACAGCCTCGTCCTGTATTAGAAAAGTTAAAACAACCAAACAGATAATTGAACAAAGAAAACACACACACACACACACAAACAAAGGACTGTATAAAAGGTTCCAAAAATAAAAATAAAAAAAATCAGGGAAAAAAAGTCATATCTGATGCAATATTCACAGGAAATAATCTAAATAATGCTCAAAATTCATCCAAATCTCTCGTTTTACACAAACTTTCTGCAGTTATTGTGGTCACTGTTTGGGTTCTTTGTACAGTTTATCAGCTGTTCTCTACTGTTATTGTTATCCAATCAATATAATATGAAATATCCATAAAATATGTCACTTAGTCAGTTCACCCAGTCATAGAAAAGGGCTCCCTTAAGGGAAAAGTTTGGGAACAGTGACAAAATCAAGTTTAAGAAATAACTCGAGTTTCCAGACTGTCCAAGTTCATTTTCATGTCATACTGAAATGACTGGAAACACTGTCTATAAAAGTATGCAAAAGGCATTTAGCTAAAAAGCTATATACAGCTTGTAGTAAAATGGGCTAAAACATGAATGAAGACTGGTACTGCAGTGAACTTACCAGACCACCCCAAACGCTCCGTAGCCGATGGGCCTGTCGGGCTCTATGTCCAGCTGCTGCTGTAGGTGGTGAGTGTGCTGCTGCTGCTGCTGCTGCTGCTGCTGCTGCTGCTGGTGGTGGTGGTGGTGGTG
>NW_023340257.1:295029-301436 GCF_004916995.1 Morone saxatilis | reverse complement strand
GGTGAGCTTTGACCAGCTGCTGCAGTTTTGAAACCTGTGCGGGGAGCCGCGGCCGCCGCCGGCCCGGGGGCTTGTCCCGGGGCAGGAGGAAGGGGAAAGTAGGCGCTGCCTGCTGGCCGGGGTTTGAGCATCCACCGGCCCGGCGGCGGACGTGAGTGGCTGCTGGACCGTGTGTAACGGCGGCGGCGGAGCCCCGGGTGCTGCAAATGATGCTGGCAAGCGTGTGGTGGGGTTGCATGTGGGGGGGCGGAAAGGTGCTGGAGCTGGTGGTGGTGATTGGGCGGGTGATGGGCCAGCCACTGCCGAGCGAGCCCACCGTTGTTAAGCAGCCCATCATTTTTTTGGAAGGAAACATTTGTGAGCCGTTGTGCCGCAAAGACCAATTCAACTGGTAACTGAAACGCTCTTCCAGTACACCCGCCGAACAGTGATGAGAATGGCTACCAGTTGACCTGCAAAACACTACGAAAACTTTTATACTTTAAATGATCCAACACCTTGGAATCTGTTTGGAGAGAAACCAACTGGTCTGTGCCCTCCTAATCATCAATCCAGCAAGGATCCTGACCCGCCACTTCCTCCTAAATTAATGTTCTCAGCCGATTGCCGACACCATTAGGCTTCGTAGCCCGAGGCTAAACAATGGAAATCATATCATGAGCAATGTGACCAATGAACCACACAAGTGGCAAAGTCTGTGTCACTACAAACAATTGAGAAATCAAAAATGTTGAATAGAAAATAACCCGCACCCCCCTCAATAAAAAAGAAAAAAGCCCCTAGATGTCCTTCATGATAGAGGTGGCGCCCCCCTCCCTCTCTCATGGAAAATTCACCCCGTCTTGATAAGAACAGTGTGATCTAAAAGCAAAACGTCCACGTGGAAACATTCATCTTTTTTAAAGGTGTCATTAAGTTTGCTCGCAGCGGCGTTGCTCGTTCCACCACCGGCGTCACACACCACGGCTCCGGACAATCCGCATTTATTATTCCAAACTGAATCCTCCTTCAGATCGTGTGCGCAGGCAGGCCACAATCTGTTAACAGGGGGTAAATCTCCGAGCCCTAATTTAACGCCGCTGATCCGGTGCAGAGGAGGTGTATCCCAGCCCAGCCACAAATAACCAAGAGCGCACCGCAGGCAGGCAGGCCCATGGCGCTCGGCCATCCGCTCCACTCACATATTATTACTGACACAACAACGAGCCTACGCGCGCACGGAAACACATCCCCATCACCCAGTGTGACACAGTGACGAAAGCTTCGACCATTGACTCCAACGAAAAATTAAAATCCTCGGCAGAACGACTGGCAAGGCCAACTTATTTCCCCCCCATCGAACAGCCGGGCTTGTTTCTCACGGCGTGTCCTCCCGGCGGCTCATAGCGCACATCCAGGAAGACACAAAACAACAATGCGGGGAAACAAAGTTCAACCCTGTTAATGCGGGATGGATTCGTGCTGCCCAGGCAGGAGTTATTCAACGCCTGACAGATTGGGAGCTTAGCCTAATCGCTCCAGCGGTCGCCAAATCAAAAACAGTCCCGTCCAGTGTCGGTTGGTCGGTGAGGCCTGCTGTCCGCTGGGAGGAAGGAAGGCCACCGGGTGAAAGCTCTACCTCCTCCTAGGCCGCCTCACGAAGCTCCGCTGGCCCGCTGACGCCACTGATACCAAACTGTTGGTCCCCCACCAAGCAAGGCAAATAAGACTGAGCCAGTTGTCCAACCATGGTGAACAAAACCCTTAGCCTACCCTCCGGCCCGGTGAGATTAATGCAGGCAGCGCCCGACCAATCCGCCTCAGCCAACCCACAGTGACGTCACGGTAAATCTCCCCTGATTGTCCACCGCCGTGCTAGCCAAGTGGCGCCGTGCGGGCTGGGGGTGCAAGCCAGCGGGGTTGCTTGCTGCTCCAAAGGCCCAATGACCACCTGCACTGAGACCGTGAATAACACAGCGTCTGCAAGCTTCCCCAAGTTCACCAAAAACCAATATCTGAGTGAGCAAAGTGCAGCGCGAAAGCCAAAAAATACCAGTGGAATATAAAAGTTACAGGAAGGAAACCAATATATATTTATTGTTATGAACCAAGTAACCAAAAGAATTACATACATTTTAGCAAAGTGTTGGGGCAGAAAGGCAATGACCTGTAATAATATTACAGTAAGCTAGTAGTGTTTAACCTAAGTAAGCTGATTCCCCATCCCTTTTAGTTATGCTGCTATAGGCCTAGACTATCGGGGATCTCCCCCATAATTCACCTGAGCTCCCTCCTCTTCCCTCAATCCTCTCCTCCATTTCTTGCCAAAGCTCAAGATTTCCCATGTCCATGTAATCGCATGTTCTAACTTCACTCTCCTTCCCCCCGGAGTTAATTGTGGCTTTTATCGTCTTGCAGGTTCTCATGGATCCTGGTGGAGCCTCCCTGGCCCCATGGTCTCTGCTAGAAAACTACCAAATTGCTAATATCACTGTTGATAATTTTATTAGTTATTATTAAGTATTATTATTGCTACAAAGTTACTGGTTGTTACTGTTGTCCGGCTTGGCTTCCGCGTGTCCCCATCCCCCGTTTGCTCGCTGTCATCGTCAACCCGTCTTTTTCCCCATGATCCAGTCATCAATCAATTTTAATAATTAATGTAGCTTTGGTTGCTACCTGTTTCCTGCCTGGTACAAATCTGTTTGGTCTCTCCCGTTTATTCGAGGGTTTTTACCTATTTTCTGTCTCGGCGGTCGCGCCATTGTGGGGAGGAATGGAGCTCTCCTGGTCTCGTGAAAATCTCCTTTGTAGAACATACATGTGTTTTTTCATGGTTCTATGTATAGACTCGTTGATACTGTTCGTCAGTGAGATGATTTGTATTGATTTTTGTTATCGAGTGATTATTATTAGATTAATTTAAAGTGATCTCGTAGAGGGTGGTATACAAGGCACAGTCACGACCTAGTTGGTTTTCGTTGTGAATGGAGGTGCTCTATACGATGAGTCTGGTCCTTGCCAGTATTTTGTCCTTCTAGAATATTCTCAGCTCCAAGTTCATACTTATTTTATGTCATTATGTTATGTTCACTGTATAATCTTTCAAATATAAGTCTGCATTTAAGTTTTCATTCATCTAATTCATTAGTCGGTCACGTTACTCGAATACGTGTTAGTGGAACACATGTTTTCGCGTTGGCAAGAAGTCACGTATTAGAAGCCTGGTTCAGGAAGAGGGGAATTGTACCTTTGAAACCCACTTGAGATATTTTTATACTTGGAACACAGTGTGCTTTTTTAGGTGTTTTTGTCTTTTTTTTTTCTTTTATCGCTGTTTGTTGTTTGATCGCTGGTATAAGAGGGTTGCTTAGGGTATTGTGGGGGGTGGTGGCTACTGTTGTGTATTGTTACTGGTTCATTCGTTCCGAGTGATCCGTCCAGCTCAAAATGCAAGTCAATCAGTGACTTGATTAGTAATAATCGCGTAGACTGTACTATAAAATTGATAATTATAATAATGAATAATAATTATATTGAATATATATTATGGATTTTGGTATTTTATTATTATTATTATTATTATTATTGTATATTATTTGAATATTTCAAGTTAAAGAAGCAAGTTAAATAGGGTCATTATGTACTAACTTTAACCAGAGCTTGTCTTCTGTGCTGGGTGATAGACTCTTGAAATCCTGATAATAAATTATTGCTATGTAAAAAGTCACACAACTGTTGCGGACTACTTTTCCAGAATCCTTAGAGAGGGAAGGGGAGGTTAGAAATCAGTCTATATATATTATAAGTTGGCTAAAACCCCTGGGTCAAGAGTGGGCTTTTTAGAAGGGGTTTAATTAACAGTACTGTTAAAGGACTGTGGTACATACCTGATATAACGAAAGTTATAAGTATAATAAGGTAAAAGAGTGCCAATTAAGGGTACAACTTTCTTTAAGCAGGCCTAGTTGGATTGGATCTAACACGACAGGTTGATGGCTCCGATATATGTATATGTATTTGTATGTGTATATATAAATTATGCAGCATCATATAATAGCTTATACTGTTTATAGTATCATATAATAATAATATGCATTTATACCACTACAGTATAATATACTAGAGCATTGTAGTCTGACCCAGCGGGCAGGAGACTGGACCTCTCAATGGTTAAGGGGAAGGCTGCAGATAATTTATGAAAGTTGCAATTAAACATCACCAACTTGTGATATATTTTCATAACCGAAAAGCAATGTCCACTTTCCCAGACACGCTAAGAATGCCCGAAAGTAACGAAGCTACCGCATTATGAAGCTTTATGAAACAGGGTACATTACAAAATAAAGCCTAATTCTAAGACTGGTTGCAAATAAGGCGAATAAGGCTAGGATCTGATAATTTATTGGTGACTTTCACTGCACCATGAAACCTCTCAAACGGCTATAGACATTAACCATCCATAGCACTGCGGTGTTATTGTACTTTGAAAAGCTCCTCTGGTTGGAGAACGTGAGCTTGTTGGTGGTTTTTGATCTTAGTCTGCTGCCCATGCTGTTTGCCCTTGACTGATCCTATATTGAAAAAGGTTCACTTGAAGGTTGCTCTGGAAAGGGCTGTAGCTATGAAAGAGTTGGAATTGATCTTTATTTAAACACCTGCTGCTGTGTTCGCTTACAAAGGTTTCTGGCATTCCCGCAATTTAAACGCATTCTTGACTATTCTCCATAAAAAGGTGCTCAACAAACACACAGAAAGAAAGATCGTTGTATTTTTTCTCTCGCGGCCCCTCCTGTCAATCAGCTGTCACATTTTCTTCAACCAAATATTTTTTTTTTTTTTCCCTCAGATTTAATGCATTATGGCGGAGTAAATGTAAATGGACCTGTACTAATATATTTATTATATTTATTTTATTATGATTTATTTTTCTAGTTATTTCACTACATGCTACCATTCACCCCTTTTACACACATTCACACCAGCTGATGGCAAAGCCCATCAACAGAAACTAACACATTCATACCACATTCACACCCACCGATGCTCAGCATCTTGGAGCAAATTTGGGTTCAAGTATCTATGCTCAAGGATATTCGACCCACCGTGGTGTGGAGGAGCCGGGGATCGAACCACAACCTTCCGATTAGTGGACGACCCGCACTGCCTCTGAGCCCCAGCCAACCCAGCCGAGAGTGTTCTTTATATTATGACAGTTTTCTCAAATCTTGCAATATATGACACCTTTGTCGCCAGACTCATATATATATATATATATATATATAAAGTAATTCTATCAATTTACCTAACAATACCAAAGTGCTAACTCCTCATAAGAGCCACTAAACCTTAGTAACACTGTGTTTGTCCTCTTTGCCCAGGTCAGTGACGGACCCTAGAGATGGAAAGCGAGTTGCCCTCAAAAAGATGCCCAATGTCTTCCAAAACCTTGTTTCTTGCAAGAGGGTATTTCGGGAGCTGAAGATGCTATGTTTCTTCAAACATGAAAATGTAAGTACACAGCGATGCTGAAATTTGTCATCGGCAGACACAAGTGCACTCTTAGACCCCCTGTCCACCTGGTATTAGGATGTATGGATCCTCAGCCAGTTGTGAATGACCGCTGCCCTTCAAAAAGCTACAGAAAAGTCCTTCCTCGGTGAGGGAAAAATAAGTAGACCAAGAAGTGTAACAGGTTTTCCACTGACACAGATTACATTCTTATAGAGTTAGTAATGTTAGCCCAGTTAGCAGTGTTCCAGCCCGGCCTACCTGATTTGCATATTGAGATGAGATCCAGATATGGTCAGAATCAACACTTATTTACACAAAGTTGTGATGATCAAATGTAATTACCCTGAAAACACATCCAGATACAGATACATTGTAATAACCTGGAAATCTTAAAAAAATATATACCTTGGCTTTAACTCTCTCCTCAGGTGCTCTCTGCTCTGGACATACTACAACCTCCACACATCGACTACTTCGAGGAAATGTATCCTTTACATTTGATTAATTCAAACATGGATCCAGGGATTGCTTTATTGACATGTTCTAAACCTGTGACCAGCAATGGAACGGTTCAGTAGTGCCTTGATCAAAGATCTCTTTCAGCTGGACCTTTATCGGTTACAGCTTTAGCCTTTAGCTGTTTTTAGTACTTGTTGGAGTACTAAAAACAGTAACAACACACAAAATGTCTATTTCAAAAGCAGTTTCCAGTTGAGTGTGAAAATTAATTCTTGATGTTGGAAATAGTAGTTTGAAAAACAAATGGACTCCAAGTTGTATACGAGCCACTATTAGATGTCTTGTTTAATGCAGTGTCTAATTAAACTGGAGTATGTTAGCAGCTGAGATGCATTAACAATACAAAGAACACTATACTGTTGGGTCTCTGTAAATGTTAAAAGGAGTTCGGTCTA
>NW_023340257.1:292812-294979 GCF_004916995.1 Morone saxatilis | reverse complement strand
AAAATTTAATTGAATTGAATATATAAAAATGTAACATGTAACTGTATCAGAGAATTAGGATGCATGAGACAGCCCAGGGACCATAGTTAGCTCCGTGCCTCCAATCAGACACAGTTAACCACTTTACAAAGAGGGCTTTGGTCTCACTTTCCCTCTTGCTGTGTTCATTTGAATATTTATTGATGCAGGACTATAAAAAGGAAGCAGTCTGCCTCTTGAAAGTCATTGGTGTAAAATCCTTATCTCCTCTGACTGGTGAGATCCTCTTTTAGGGATTGAGCTTTTGGGACTAGTCCAACCTGACACACACTCATATGTTTACTTGTGTCAGTTTTGGGAACATTACATAGACATTTCCTGGACCTGGACTTACTCTAACCAAAACCACGACTGGGGACATTGCTTTTGTCCCCAATTGGAAAAGCCGTCCCCAATTGGAAAAGCCATCCCCAATTAACTGGTCTTTTAAATGTGTCCCCAAAGGTAGTCTAAATCAGACCCCAGGAATTTCATTTGAGGTGAGTAAAGTGTAAAGAAAAAATCTTTAATAAATTCAACTGTAACATCGTCCAAAAAGTGTAAGTGACCTTACTGTCAGTTTCTTTTTGGGACCACTTTTCGCTGATGAAATAGTCCTTAAGAGATGTTGCTTAGTACATTTCAAAATGTCATTTTTAAAGTGCCACAAACTAAATTCACCCATGCTTAAAGTACCAGTGTGTAGGATTTAGTGTCGCCTCATCCTCCTGCGAAAGGCCCAATGTAGATCCAGTGTTTGGTTTGTCCATTCTAGGACTACTGTAGACACATGGCGGTTCAATATGGCTGACTCTGTAGAAGAGGAACCACTCCCTCTGTCGATTAAAACAGCTCATTCTAAGGTAATTCTTATATTCAGGTAATACACTAATGAAAACATACCTATGATTATATTCCATTTCTGACAATAAATCCTCCTAAATGTTACACACTGGACCTTTTTAAGCTACAAAGTTTTCTAAAAATGAATTCTGCACCATTACATTTACTATAAGGAATCACATCAAACTGCCCCAATTTATGGGTTCAGTGTGCTTCAAATGAACTAGTTTTTGCAAAGAGTCAAGTTTTTATTACTGTTCTGCACAGCCACACTTCACCATCCTGTACAGAATAACAGTGCACACTTTCGCACTGTCTCTCCTTAAAGACATTCATAGCGTCGCACTGGGTTGTTCACATGGAAAGTGACAGAAGTAGTGAAAGAGAGAGAGAGCTGAGACAGAAGTTCAGTTTCAGCTTGCTTTCTAAAGTTTGGTGTGATGTCAGTTTGAATGTTACAATAATTATCAGACTGGGCCCTCGAGCTCCCCCTAAGCCTTAACATTGGTGACTGTGGGAGGAGGTTTCAGGCAATGGTGGATGACTCTTTAGTGTGAGCCACTCTTGATCCACCTGATGTGAATTCTCTGTAAGTATTGTTAACACTTTTCTCCTAAATGTTCTAAACCTAAAAATAATGCTGTTGAATGAAATACCGGTCATGTTCACAAATCTACAACATAACCAAATTCAATTCAGTTCAGTTGTATTTGTATAGTGCCAATTCATAACAAAAATTATCCCAGGACACTTTTCAAATAGAGCAGCTCTGGACTACTTACAGAGACCCAACAGTTCCCAATGTGTTTTTATATTTCATTAATTAATAAAAATTCCATCTAAAACAACATGTGACTGGCTAACTTAACCATGTATATTAGATTCTATTGTGCATGGAATAATGGAATTATATATGACTTTCCTTTGATATGGGCCTTATACTATATCAGCCCTCTGTCGCCCTGTTCTCTAAGTATAGGCTTTGGCCATTGAAAAATCCATCTCAGTCAACCACTGTTTACAGCCCCACACATATCAGAGTTTTCAGGCCGATACTGATGTCAGTGTTTTGTAACTGAAGCTTTTTTTTTTTTTTTTAAACATCAACGAGTGAGGTGAAAAGAAAAGGTGCAAGCAGATGTTGTAAAAACAACAAGTTGTTTGGCTGCTGATTTGACAGCTCACCAACACAGTCAGCAGTTAGAACTACAGTCGTGGCCATGACTTACACTTCTTGAGGACATGATTACCTCTGATGTTCACCCTGAATTAATGTCCATAAATCCACTTACAAATCATAGACATG
>NW_023340257.1:290961-292792 GCF_004916995.1 Morone saxatilis | reverse complement strand
GTACTGCTAATAGCTCATTCAGAATACTTTATGATTTGTCAAAACGTAATCAAATATAGGCAAGAAATTAATATCAGTTATGCTTCCTGTTTATATTTCCCATAGCAAAATGGAAAAAAACTTAGAGTGCAATGCTCTATCAAATAGAAGTAAGACAAGGAATAATAATATGAGTGACAAACTGTATTTTTTTTTTTCTTCCATCAACACTTTAATCCAGAGATCAAGGTCTTGATCCACCCTGTCTGGGTACATTTCACAGAACTTAGTAGTCCACTGTGCATTAAGCCTTTATGGTTTATGCACAGGCTATGTACAGTAAGTCACAAAGGATGATATATTTCTCACCACCTCATGTTTGCCAGGTGGTTTTCACTTTACAGCTGAGGCATACTGCTGACTCAGGAGTCTCTGGCCATTAGGGCCCTTTTAAATATTATGTGCCATTTAGTTTTATTGGGCTTGCTTCATTACTCATATAAAGAATGAAGCACCGGGCTCCCACTGTGGAACAATTTCAGTTTTGCAGAGATACCTGTTCTCTAATTCGCTAATTTGTGTATCTGCAGGCTGAAAGTTTTAGCGTTTCAACCGACAGTCAGAGATGGGTGCTTGAATTGGCCGCTCACACTCGAGCACTAAAGAAATCAGCTTGAGTCGTGACTAAAGACGTGTCTTTATTGAATTCAGTCTTGCTTTGTGCTTGATGATGTCTTTGACTGAAGCAAAGCTCAGATTTTTACATTCAAGATTGAGCTTTATTGTCATTATACAATACAGGATTGCACGTTGAAATGCAGTTATAGCCCTCTCCTCACAACACACACACAAAATCAAAGTATGTAAAAGTAGCAATAAAGGAAGGGGAAAAAAATTAAATATTTATAAGAAAGATATAGAGTTATGTGTGTGTAGGTGCAGCAGGATTATTATCAATTTTGTGATATTAGTGGGATTAGCTGCTTTTGCTCTTGGCTGTGTTTTTGTTTGTCCCCTTAATTTCCCATTGGTCAGCTATGTGGTGACTGAACTGATGCAAAGTGATCTCCATAAGATCATCGTATCGCCACAACCTCTGAGCTCAGACCACGCCAAAGTCTTTCTTTATCAGATCCTACGAGGTAGGTTCTTTTCCTGTTGTTATATTTATTCAGTCTGTTACATGTACATAAGATGTTCTCTAATAAACAGCACTAGGGATAAAATGTGCATATATGTGTTCAGTAGAAGTGGAGTATTCCAGATACATGGAGAACAATGTAAAAATGAATGGTTGTGAGCAGTGTGTGCACCTGCTATATGCTGTAGATTCCACTATTTAACTTTTAAATTAAGAGATCTGGCTACTGTCATCTACGCTACTGTCCTGTACAACATTAATTCAAACAAGTTTCATGGCTCAAATAACAGTGACCCCCATGTTGTTATGCCTTTCAAATCAAATTAAAGGCCTACTAGGACCACAAGGGATTAAGTCCTTTGAGCCACTGGAAGGCTTTTAATGTGAAACATCTGTGAAGGAAGTGTTGTGTATTGTTGATGGTAGTTTAACAGCAATCAAAGAAATGCTCCTGTCTGTAAATGATTAGTAAATAGAAAGAGAGACTGAGATGTGAGTTTTCACATTTTTCCTGTTGATTGAAAACTTTTATTTCAGAATGTAGGGTATAAGTAACTGATTATTTATCATTTGTGTTAAGCAAAAAATCATGCATCACGACCCCATGCTGAAAATAACTAATAAAAAAAAAAATATTCGGACGCCTGGTTAGATGAGTTGGTAGAGCTGGCAACCCATATACGCAGTGGCCCGGGTTCAAGTCCGACCTGT
>NW_023340257.1:290122-290874 GCF_004916995.1 Morone saxatilis | reverse complement strand
CAAAAAAATAATACTTTAAAAAAATAAATATTCCCCAGACAACCTATCCAACCCGTTTGCTTTGTTTCCTATCCCATTCAATTCAAAGAACGCAATTTAACATTTTCCTGTTCTAAAATCCTTCTGTTCCAGACATGGCCCTTTTTGAGCCTATAAGTTGGACAGTGTTATGATAGACATGAGGCTTACAGCAGTGGCAGAATTACATCACTGTAACGGTGATAGTGGTTTAAAAGACACATTATCTGACACACATTGATTATTACCAATAATGAGCAGATACCAATTTGGACTCCTGTACAAGAGCCTGTAATAGTCAGTGCACTCACTCAACCTGTTTGAGCGCAGCTAATCACTGTGTTACTTATGGTTTCAGAAAGTGAGCAGGATTGTAACATTTGATGTAATATTCTACTATATTATGTTGTTTCTTCCTTCTCAACCATCCCCACCACCAGGACTCAAATACCTTCATTCTGCTGGCATTCTACACCGAGACATCAAGCCCGGCAACCTCCTGGTCAACAGCAACTGTGTGCTGAAGGTGCGTGGAACAGGCTATGTGCCTACCCTTTCTGTTGGCAGAGAGCATCCCACCTGAGGATAACATCACAGTAACAGAAGCATCATTATAGGCTGTAGTTTTTGTACTGTATTACATTTTATTGTAAGGTTCTTTGTTATTTAGTAGACCATGGCCCAAATGAACAGCGCTACAAACTAGGGCCAATGTGTAGGATTCAGTGCCATCT
>NW_023340257.1:289776-290022 GCF_004916995.1 Morone saxatilis | reverse complement strand
TTGGCGTATACAAATAAATTGAATTGAATTGAATTGAATTGAATTGAATTGACGTCTGTGTGGCAGTCTATAGGGTGGCCTGTTTAACTGTTCTTATTGAAGGTACACACCACTCTTTATACTTGGGACTGGACTGGTCTGAAGGTTTTGGCCTGAATGTGTCCTTTCCTTATCTTATCTTAATCCTTTTGACCTCCTGAACATGATTTTTTCACAAAAGCCCAGTTTCATGTAATTTGGGATGGA
>NW_023340257.1:286491-289767 GCF_004916995.1 Morone saxatilis | reverse complement strand
ACCTAAATATTAAAGGAACAGGGCCTCATGGGCATTAGTGATGAAAATGCTGAGTTTATTCACTACTATATTTGTCTCTCCTGCACCTGACAGGTGGTGAGGAAGATCCAGTCATGCGGCTTACACCTGTTCCTCCTGGTGTTGAGGAGAGAGGAGTATGAACAGGTACTGTATTAGGATTACCGTGACATTTTCCCATCACTCCCTTCCTTCCATGTGGTAAAGACAATAGGCTGCTTTCATAGCAGACATGATGTCTTCTCATAGCAACACAGGCACAGGTGAAAAGTCACAAAACAAGATATCTGATTTGATTAATTAAAAAATGATCAACAGATTCATTGAATAATCATTAGTGCAGCCCTATCTTTCCCTTATCACCAGGCCAATCTCTAAAGAGTTCTCTTCATTAAAAGTGGATTATGGCTGCACGTGGGTTGCACTTGTGCCAGTGTGTCATATTGTACACTTTATTAAACTGATTGGCAAGTCTTACACAATACAGTATTACTAAAGCTGCAAGCAGCGATGAACGGGCCCTTGCAGTCTCTGTGCCAAGCGATGGACAGATGCACAGTTACATATAACACATCTTTTAATCGTGATGATCTTTAGATTGCATTGACCCAATTTGAAGTCGATACAATCAATTCCCAAGGAGCAGTTTGTTAAAGTTATGCGTATGGGTCCAAGCCTTTTGTACGTCTGGTTTGATTTTCATACATATTGGTGTAACATGTCTCGGGTGCTGCGTTTAGGTGTTGTTGTCGAGCCATTTTGCCATACCAATGTGCAAGACCCATATAATCTGTCCATTTTTGCTACAGCAAAGACACCTGCGTTGCAGACACCAAAAATGCAATCCTTTTGGCAGAAGAAGAATAATTCCTTGCATATAATACATTGTTCCTGAATTGAATCATGCTGATGTCTCTCTTTTCTCCAGGCAGTGTCTGTTGGTGTGGACAGGCAGACTCTGGCCAAGGCCTCCAAAGGGGGCCGCTGCTCTCGACCCAGACTGTGTCACATCAGTAGACACCCGGAGCATGGTCTGGGGATGGCCACCAACTCAGTGGAAGGTAAGGTCATTGTTTGACAGAGTGTTGACTATTCATTTACAGCTTCTCTGAGGCAATACACAGAGATTCTGTGGCGTTTCACAAAAATGCCAACCAGCACTGATCCACAGAGCATTAATGATTCACTTCCTTCTACTCTTTTCTTTTTGTTCACCCTTGCTCTGTAAACACCTGCATAAAAAGGCCACAAGGCTGGATTTGTATTAAAGTTAATACTGTCTTACACTTTTTAAATTTCTTGATAAAAAGGTTATCCATTTGCCTAACTTTTCTGTCTCCATCTATAGCACAGGTTGCCAGATGCGTCTGGTTTACATCTCTTCATCAAAGCAGACAGCCTCATTGTGATGAAATTACTACATTTACACTAATGTTTCAGTATTATTCAGAATATGACAATATTCCTCATTTGATAAGGGTCATGTAAACAGCATATTCCTTTCGGATATTTCTTATTGGGCCTCTTGTGGGGTGTTCCCGGTCTGAAGTTGTCAGTACCTAGTAAAAATGGTCTAAGTAATGAACATATATACATAGACAAATATACATACATTATATACATAAATACGTATATATGTGTATATGTATGTATATATGTAAATATATATATATAGGGATTTATATGTCTTTATTAGAAAGTAACGTAGTCACTGTGAAGCTGCACCCTATCACTTACTGTCCAAGAAGTAGTTCTGCACTATTAGCTTTACATTTCTGTTTTTACAGATTGAAGATTAAACAAAAAAGATTTAACGTGTCATTCAGTGACCTTAATTAGTTGGTAGGTGTGTTTTTGAATGTTCGACTGGGCTAGGCTAGCTGTTTCCCCCTGCTTCCAGTCTTTATGCTAAGCTAGGCTAACCATGTCCTGACTCCAGCTCTGTACTAAAACACTCACACACACTTGATCTTCTCATCACTCTGAGAAAGAAAACTGTATTAGTACCCAAAATGTTGAAGTATTCCTAAAGGAACCTATTAACAGCTGAAAATTACTATCTCTGGTTTATACGTACAAAGTACAGCAGCTTTATACCACACCATACTGAAGATTCTGATTCTGATAATAGTATTGATGTGTCACCAGGTCAGAAGGGCCAGTATGTTGTGAGCACAGTGACTGATGGTCCAGCAGAGAGAGCTGGTGTCTGCAATGGAGACAGACTGATCTGGATGAATGGAGTCATGGTGTCAACGCTCACACACTCTGTCCTCAGCAGAACTGTAAGAATCCAGTTTCCTCAGTCAGATCAGATCTAACTGCTGCAGTTTGTTAGACTGAACATGTGTGTGAGTTCCGCAGTGTGTTTGGTTGTCAGGTGAAAAAGAGTGGGGAAGTGACAGTGCTCGTCGTTGACAGTGAGAGTGAGTGCTGCTACCTCAAGAGAAAGATGCCCATCCTGCCTGTGCTGGCAGAGTGCAGCCGCCTCCCACACACTGCCAAGACAATGTGTCTGGTTAAAGGACGCGATGGATACGGCTTCCTGCTGAGACAAGAGAAGCTGGCAGGCACTAAACAGATAGGTGAGAGATACACTGATGGACACGTGGCAACAATCACATCCATACACAGACACACACACAAACTCACTCACCTCAAGAGCCAGCTCACCATTTCATAATGTCATAATGTGATATAATGAGTACAGATTACACAAATATAGCGGGGAACTGAGATAACAAAAGCATAATTTGAAATCTTCACAGCTCTCTCTTGACATCGACTAAGTCTTTCTATTTGTTTGTTGATCCTGTGTGTGTCTCAATCTGCAATATTCAGTCCCTCCAAGATTTCACAGCATGCATAAGCTTAATTACCACTCCCAGAGTTAGCAATAAAAAGATGGTACCTTAAAGGTCCAGTGTGTAGGGTTCCATGGCATCTTACGGTGAAGTTGCAGATTACAACCAGTACTGGTTACCTTCCAAGTGTGTAGGAGAAATTATGGTGGTTGCGAACTTGCGAAAGACAATGGTTTGTCCATTCTGGGCTTCTGTAGAAACATGGTCGTTCAACATGGCGGACTCTGTAGAAGAGGACCCTACCCTCTGTAGATAAAACCGGCTCATTTTAAGGTAATAAAAACTAGGGATGGGGATCGAAACCCGGTTCTATCAAGGACCCGGTTCCACTTTTTTCAAAACCCGAAAATCAATAACGTTTGGGCTTATCGATACCACTATCGAGTCTCGTCGT
>NW_023340257.1:276445-286391 GCF_004916995.1 Morone saxatilis | reverse complement strand
TATATATATATATATATTACCAAACAATACAATGGTTTGGCTCTACTCTACTATGAGAGTGAATGAGAATTGAGTTTATACACAAGCGAGAATATCTGCATGTGAGAGGAGAAATGTAAAAGTGACAACTGATGTATGTGAAACAATAACTCTTCCCCTCATTATTATGCCTGGTTTTGTTTTCTTCAGCTGTTGGAGGGAACAAGTGATGCTTTCTTGTGATGGAAAAGAAAAGAACGGGAATGAGAAAGGCCACAAGCAGACAGAGGAAGACGAAGAGCTCAGGTTTAAAGAACCCAAGATTTTACAGTACACTGAGGTGAGACAGTTGGAGAGGAAGTTGTTATTCTTTGCTTTCTTTATTTTCTTTAGTTTTAAAATCAGTCACCAAAATCAGCATTATGCTGGGACCAGCATGTTTTGGACAGTTCTTCAAATCTATGAGATCAGATGACCCCTGTGACCCCTTCCTGTACTTTCTGATTTTTTATTTTTTTTTGTCAATTATAAACAATGGGCATTATTTTGTGAGGAAATGACATAAACTGTGAAATATTTTTAATATTTAGCTCCATATATTAAAGCCTAACATATAGAAAAATAGTTTAAAAGTTGTTTATGGTCTGTGTCTGTATTCTTTAATAATAAATGTTGTCTGGCGGCAGTGTATTTATTTTTGGGGTGTGCATGATCCATGGTCTATCTTCCATCATTTATCAGTGTAAATGTAGAGTCAGGGTGAGTCTATCAGTATTGATCCCACCAATCCCAAGAAAGATACAGGATAATATCTTTTTAGTAAAAAAATATGTGGCAGGAGCAGATGCAAAACTAAAGATCAAACTTTTCATGCTGTGTGGTCTTGTGCTGTGTGTGCCATGCTTTTTTGCGTCCTGAGAGAGAAGTATGGACAAGGTTTGGCATTGTTTAAATGTCACATTTAATGTTTTCACCATTATTTTCCAGATGAAACCTTTTGTGTAAGACCTACCTAGTCCTTAACTTTGATTTACAGTGCTTGAACGCACAGTTTGACAGATACGTCATGTACTGTATATACTGAAAGTTTTATTCAAATTACAATGCATCTGATTAAAACATCAAATATACAAACATTGTTTAGGACAACAAATTATATGAATCCAAATAGTTCAGTAGTTGCTGAGTTGTGGTTAGTCTCTCACATAAACATTGTCAGTTATTACTTTACAATTTTCCAAAATGAGCATCATGTGATTCAAGTACTTCATTCCAACACAAAATAAAACATATAGGAAACTACTATATCCACACAAAGAGTTCATACAGGCGATGGGGAGGGAGAGTGACGGCTTGTACCACTGCCAGCTGTTCATTCCTGAGAAAATTCCCCATTCAGTTTCCAATCGACACCCACAGCACGTCTCTTTTCTATTGTCTTGTTTTATTCAGGATACTCGTTGTTGAATTGGTAAGTGATAATGCGATAAAGAACACACAGTGTCATAATGGGTTGGAGTGGATTATGTGGATTATAACTATGGCCATGTGACTGGAATCAAATTATGAGCCCTATAGCAAAGACTGGGTAGAGCGAAACTATATTAACTATACTTACTTTCAGGTTATTTCCTACTTTTGACCAGTATTACAGTAGCTGCACTGAAACTTCAGAAAACTTATAGAGTATGGAGAGTATATAGGAAAACACCATTAACATTTTGACAACATATATGTCAAATAAAAAATAAAACAAGAAAATGAAACACATTTAGCAATTTGACAACCCATAGGTCGCATAAAGAAACACAAGCAAATAGAGAAATACCAAAACTCATATGCAACATAACTATGTTACGTCACAGACGTTTCCAGGAGACACTAAAACTGATGAGCAGTAACAGTAACAGCAGTAAATAGACCCATTCTAGCAGAAAAACGTTCTACTTTGCTCCGTGCAAGGTTAAATTTGAAGGCTTGGTTTCAATGTGATCAGGATTTATTATTGTATCGTTACACTGGGAAACAGTCCTTATCGATATCTCTGTCATCTTTAATCACAGCAGCAGATGTTAGTTGCATTCAAAAAGGAGCAACTAAGCTCGAACTGTTTTGAACTGTGCAAAGCCGGTACATCAGGAACACACCATTTGCAAAATAATACAGAAAAAGGACACAGGAGCAAAAGCTGTTTTTCCACAATAATGTGAATATGCTTTATGCTATCAGAATCAGCCAATGAAAATGTTAAATAAACATTTCAACTCCTGTACAGACATCACTGAATAGTTGATGCATTTGTTGGTTTTCAGTGTCACTTGGAAATTTGTTAGTTTACACTTGTAAGACTATTTATATTTCTGTATCTGCAGTGTTTCTTTGTGCTGCATGTGTGGTTTCAAACTGGCAAATATGTATCTTAGTTGCTTGTGTTTTTTTTGTTTTGTTTTTCTAATGCTGCAATGTGTTGAAGATGTTTTCTTTATTCACTGTACAGTATGCTAATAGCTAACATGTTCCAATGCCATTTTTTCCATCCCGATTGCTGAACCTTTGTATAGTCTGGCTCAGGTTTAACCCTCAGTTAGAGTCAGAATAGGGCAGATTATGACTCCCCTATCCTGGGGAAAAAAAGGTCGAACTGGACACTGCTGGGAGTAGCAGGGTCCCGTTTTGGGGCTAATAAATTACATGGTTTCGGATCTGTGCAAGGATGCGTACTCGCCAATACCAGATACCGCATTTAAGACAGTATCGGAGAAAATTCTGATACTGGTATCGGAGCAATTCTACAAACAAGAGGAAGCATGCAGCCAATCAGAACTGTGTACACATGTGGTAACAAATGTATCTACTTCTAAAGGCTGTTATCTTCTGATAGCCGGTTCCATATCGGATCCGGTTGTCGTTATATCCGAAACCACTTATGAATCTCTTGCTGAACTTTTATCTCTCCTTTACCATTTTACATACCAATATTCTTATTAAATATTTGCCATTTAGTTATTTATAACTTTATTTATCTGCAAAATGAAAAGTCAAATCTAAACTCAATTCAGTGATGGACTGGAGAGGATTCGGATTCAATACTGGATTCTGATTTGATTAAATGCTATTAAACCCCAACAATATATAGTATAGCCTGCAAAAACAACACCAAAACACTGGTCTAATTATCAGCAGCCTAAAAGGAAGAAGACAGCATGTTAAGTGAAACTTTAAAAATCAACTTTTTTATCAAATGGAGTCATTGATACTGAGCTTTGAACACAGCTACTGTGGTGGAAGTAGTGACTCTCCCTCCCCATATGGTCCTATCCTATCAAAGAGTGAAAAATTGACTAACAGTCAGGGAACCCTTGGCTATTGGTAGGACTTTGTAATACAAAACATTTGATGATTCAAAATTCCAGGTGAATGCTTTGCACAGGTCTGAAGGAGGGGGGAGGGGAGGCAGTATATTTTATCATGTAAGTATAAAAGCTTGAATAGACATTCAAGTGTTTTCAATTCATCCCCACGTGCAATCAGAACTGCGTGGGGGTAAACAAAGCCAAGTAATTGAGCTCAAGAGGTAGAGACCAACACGGTGAATCGTTTATATACATATTCACACAGTGCTGCTGTGACGAAATAATTAACAACAATAACAAAAAAGGCTTCTCCTTTAGATATATCTACAACTCTGCTGTACACACAAGATACAGTTAACATGACTGTGAATCGTTATAGGATTTGTTGTCCTCTACAGATCCTAGTTGTAGGTTAAAAATCAAGAAAATATATACATTTGTATGCAAGTTTTAAAAATAATATTAACTTCACAGCCTTAGAAATGTGCAGGCTAATACAATTTCTATACAGTGGTGTTGTTTTTTTAGGTTGGTGTGTAGATTTGCTTCTCTATTTAACATATATACATAATCATACTTTGAGGTGTGAGAAGAATGCATGCCATAGGACACAGAATAGGAATAGAAAACAATTCTAAAAATATATTAAATAATTTACTTCAAAGCTCTTTTTTTCTGAAGACAGTGTACAATGTATGAGCAGGAGCAGGGACACACTTGCACTAGCACTGGATTACCATTGAGAAAAAGCCATATATGAGACTGTCATCATTTAGAAACCATTCATATGCTACTTGTTTCTGTCCCATGGTGATCTGCTTGAATGCAATCCGTGACGAAGAAGTAGTTCATATGTATGTGGCGATATATTCAAGTAGACAGAACAAAGTAGTAACACCCTTAAAGAATGATATTGCTGGTTTAACTGCTTCTTTCTTTTGATATTTGTTCACGATGACAGTTTCCCATTCGTCCTTATAGTCCAGAGAAGAACAAGCAGAACAGGCCTCCTGTTTTTACAAAGGCTTCAGAGGGAAGACTGGATCTCGCCTGCAGTAAGCTACCACAGCCACATTCTTTCTCTAAGGTTCTATAGTGTTTCTAAGCAGTGCATGAAATGGGCCAATACTCACCAGTACTGAGTATCAGTACTTCAGATTTTTGTCCACAAGTACTATTACTTGTTACTGAGTACCACCTGTGGGGGAGAATGGCCCACCACTGAGGTGGCTGAGGCCCTTGGTAGAAGGGGTAGACGATAAAAGTTGTTAAATAATTGCTTAAAAATAACCACTTTGATGCTTTGAGGCTTACCACCCAAAGCCTCCTATCAACTTCAGTTTTTGGACCTCAGTATTTCTAAACCCTGCATACAGCAATGCTGGTGAGGTATTATATTATATTATTTTTTTCATACTGTTCTTATACTGTTTTTTTTTCTCTATCCACTTTGCTGCTGTAAGATTGGAATTTCCCCATTGTGGGACTATTAAAGAAATATCTTATCTTACTCCTACATGCCCACTTAGACAGCACTGGATACTTTTTTTAGAATTTAAAAACGTCAAAAGAATTACAGTTAGGGTTATGCTGTGTTTGTGGTTAGGGTTGTGCTGCATTAGGGTACGGACAACATTTTTGGTCCATTTCAGGCACTGCTTCTAAGGAGTTCTTTACAATCTGGGTCTGATTCTCAGCGTGTTGGACATCATCCTTATCCATTATGAGAACAGCTCTAACCTCAGCTTTACAACCAATAGGACAAACAACAAGAATACCGAGACAATCACTTCGAAAGAACTATGTACAAACATATTTCAGATAAGACCTGGTGTAATCCTCTTCAGTTTGTCTAAACATACTAGTCAAAAACTGTACATTGACTTCATTTGGATTGTGTGGATTCAGACCTTGATCCCACGTACGACTGTTGTTGACATGCCCCTGCTACTCTCCACCAAATGTTTTAGTTCAAAATGAAATGGAAATGGAGTATCAGTAGAGCAATGTGCATTCATTGGACTGGAGTAGTTTGGTCATTGTGTCAAGATGTCCAATTCAAGAAGATTTGGTGTTCCATCAAAAACACCAAAAAAATCTATGCTACATGGCAATCAGAACTCATAATGTACTTGTTGTCTTTCTTGCAATATTGAACATATTTATTGGCTATTGTGTGTAAAAGGGATCTTATATGGTCTGTAGACTCAAAAAATTCAAAAAAGGAAAAATAGCAGTTATGTGGTAAATAAATTCATCTTAAAACCACTGGCCAACATGACAAGCCACAAACTGTTGAGCAAAATGTTCTCATAAACAACAGGAAGGATGGTCCAACGGCACAAAGCCCGTTCTCATTCCCACAGTGTCAAATACCAATGTTTTGTCATGGCCCTTTGGTGTCTCATACAGACGCACAAGGTACCCTTTAGCATCGGTTCGAGATGCACCAGGCTTTCATTACTCCAGTATAACCCATCTGTTACAGGTGACGTAGTATTAAGAGTGATAAAAGCCCTATTCGCATGGGACTAGTATGATCATGGGACCTTATATGATATGAGATAATTGCAGAGGTCGTCTGTGGTCTTAATCCTGTGCCAATCTGTCATGTCCGTAATTTGTTAAGTAATTCCACTGCAAATGAACTATATTTCACCAAACACAGAGGTCCCGTGCTAATATTAGTCCCGTGCCAATCAGCATCTCTGTGATTTGGAGTGTATTTTTTTTTATTTTTGCAAGCTATCAACCTGGTATTTGCAGCTAACAGAGTGGAACCTAACGTGGAGTGGCAGTGGAAGAAATATGGTGCAGCCCCTATGACGCATGGTTGTATTATAAGATTAGTAAAGCTTTTGCAGCTGTCTCCAGTGTTTTAGGCTCTCATCTTTTCATCACAGAGATTGGTCCATAATGAAAACTGCAGTTAGCGCAAATGCCACAATTTGCATGGTTTTATTTTTTATTTTAATCATGGTCTTATTCTAAACCTAACGAATTAGTTTTGTTGCTTAAGCCCAACATTAACCACATGTTAAACAAAAGTCTCACAAAGACACTAAAGTTTACCATGTGTTTCTATACGACGTGACAAAACTGCGTCGGTATCTGACGACCTGGGATTAAAACATGCTGCACAGAAATAAGACCCAGATTGTGAAAAACTGAATTTTCTTTGACACTATGAAGACCAACAGGCTGTAGAGGTTAACTCCATTTAAGTGGTATGTAGGCCTACAGAGAGCAAATCAAGCAAAGGTCATGTGGGAACTGGAATGCTAACATATTTCACTCCAGTGCTGTTTTGAGAAAGATTTTGTTTCATGAAACTTTCTCTACGTACTCTTTGGGGTAAAATTTGCTTAGTTTGGCTAAGTGTGTCAATAGTTACCTTGCTCTCCAATAGTGAAATTAGGAGGCACACAAGTATACAGCACACATTCCTTGATTAAAAAAAACTCTTGACAGGACTGTTTAGCCATACATTAGTACTGAGGTGAATATTAGCAATAGAAAAGCTATGACTGGTCAAAGGAGGGGTCTGAGTAGCATTGTAGGACTTCCTGTTCTTTACAGAAAATGACTATAGGCCTTCAGAGCTTTTTTGGGAGAAGGGCGTAGTACAGGGATAGCTTTTAGTCTGATCCCTTTTTTGAACGTATTTCCTATTCACAGAAAGGTTAAATTGTTCTTCATGTAACATGCAAGTGAGCATTTAAACCTTCACCTTCAAGACCGAATGATCTCAACAACAAAACACTATTTATCTAAAAACACAAGCAGATTTAAATTCCACACAGCAGTATGCTAATCTAACGAACACTGTGAGCACTCAGTTCCATTATTCCAAACAGAAATAAAGCTGTTATTGGCCTTTTTTTTAGGGGATATCTGACCCTTTCCACAACAGAGTAAAGTTTACATATTGAGACAGGTTAATAACAAATATTGTGGAGCCTCATGTATAAACGTTTGCATACATCATCATTGAAATCATGCGCAAAATAGCAGATACATGCATATGTTCACTCTTTCTAATACATGTACAATATAGGTACATGGAAAAACTTCATATATGTCTAAACAATAATTACATTCCTGTTGCCAAACGTTTGTGGATTTGTGTATAATCTCATGTTCTTTGACAACAACCATAAATAGTTGAAATGGTTGCAATTTATTTTAAATCTTTTCATTCTATTAACTAATCTCCATTATATTTGGCCCTGAAAATATACAAAAGTGCCAGGTTTTGGGCTTTTTTAACTTTTATAAGTACTAATATATAAATGACTGAAGCTTGCAGTGCACTCTATATGGAAGGATAACACCATGAATATATGACAAACCCTGAAAAGGTGAAAAAAAATGACAGGTAAGAGCTAAAGTGCATGTCGACGTGCTGACACAAACATCAATATAATTTAAAATGAATTCTGCACATTACACAGGAAATGAATATACGTTTGCAATTCAATCACTGTTGCTTCTGTTTACACTTAAACTCATATTAAGCCCCGCCCCTTTTTGCTTTCTACTCCAATAACAGAACCTCTATCAACTTTCTCTCATCCTACACGCCAATTGTTTTCCCCAGGGTGGTAAAGTCATAACCCGCCCTACTCTGGTACTGATTGGCTGAGTGCCTTCATAGGTTTGGTTGGTTTTAGGCATTAGGAGTGACACTGGTTATGGTAAGAACGTCAGGGTAAGCCAATCATAGGCAGAGTAAGGTTAGCAGCATTTTTCAACAGAGTAAAACACTAGCTAGCTATCTAGCTAGCTAGCTACATCAATCGCTAGCTAGCAAGTTAAATCTGAAAGTTGATTGTTGGTTAGCTTGTTAGCTAATGTTTTGCTAAACTTGATGTGACTCTATGGGTCACATATCTTTCAACCATCTTCAAAATGTCTTTTCAACAAAGACGAGCCTAGCACATAGCATATCTAGCACAGTACAGGAGAGGAGAAAGTTGACTGAGGTTCTGACTGAGGCTTTCTCAACTTTAATTGGAGCAGCACAAAAAGGGGTGGGACTTAAGAAGGAAATTAGAGTGTGGCTATTACCCAATTCTTGTAACTTAGCAAGGGGTGGAACAGGTAGAAACACCTTTGTCTTTAAATGTCATCAGACGATACACTGAACAAACTAGTTGTTTAAAACACACACTGAACCTTTAAAATGTGGCCTGACGTGTCTGTCCATCCAGACACATGACTTAGCATAATATAGAAAATGTGCATTTTATAAATCCCAAACCTTGCAAATTTGTTGCACACAATCTTAATGTTTATGCATCATTTATACATGAGGCGCCGGATCTTTGGCAAAGATTGTCACATAAGTAAATACGATGGCCAAATGTGCAGGGGACACAGAGGAACATGCCTGTAATAACCTTTTTTTAACTTTTAATAAAAGTTAAAATATGAATATGCTTAAGAGCATGTTCTTATAACATATGGGGAGATTTAAGTTGGTTAAACGTTGAGCCTACCAACACAATTACAATCGATTGTCTGAATAAGAAGCAAAGTTGGATTTAATTTACCAGTGCAGAGGTGAAGGTGTGTGTAATAATTCTGAGAGGCCTGATTGTATGGGAAATTAACCAATGTCATTACAGACATTTTAAAATAGACATCTTTTTTAAAATTTGTATTAATATATAAACAAAATGCACTTCATTATTATGTCATTGTTAAATCTTATCTACCAAAAAGGGACCAGATGGATTTGTTTAAAACATTCTGATTTGGTCTATTTGTCTCATTCATTTGCATACCAAACCCCTCCAAGAAACCCCCCACAATAAAGCAATTATCAGTGGATTTCTCTTAATTTGTTTCATATTTCAGCACACACACATAGCAGACCTGTGAGTCCTGCTCTCCAGTGAAATGCTACGCAGATGATAGAAGACGTTGAGACACGTTCTTGTTCCCAGTTTAGCAGCTTGTCAGTCGGGAATGCCGGATGATGACGCGCAACAGCAGCTATTCCCACACCAGCGGAGATGGAGGCATTTCAGAGGGCTGAGCCACTGTGGAACTGTTCAAAAGGAGGCCAACAAGTTAATATTAGCTCTCAGGGTGTCTGCACACTGTATGTATACATGAATATACTGTATATAACCACCAACTTCATGTATATAGAGTCATCTATTACATTACACACAAATATTAATTCCTTTGCCCTATTTCTATTTGTTTACAATGTACACAAACTATTGACCTGTAAACAGACATTGTATGTTCTTGGTTATTGCTGTTTGTTTATAGAAACAAACTGTGTGTTCTGACCCCTTTCTATCAGAACCAGCATTTCCTTTTTAAGCAGTTTGAGCTACTGTAGCTCCAACTGCTGTGGCCAGCCTTCACTCCCCACATGCATTAATGAGCCTTGGCCACCCATGACCCTGTCTCTGGTTCACCGCTTTTCCTTCCTTGGACCACCGCTTTTTCTTCCTTGGACCACCGCTTTTTCTTCCTTGGACCACTTTTGATAGGTACTGACCTCTGCAGACCAGGAACACTCCACAAGAGCCAGTCGTCTAGCCATCACAATCTGGCCCTTGTCAAAGTCGCTTAACACATCAACTTTGAGGACA
>NW_023340257.1:272785-276420 GCF_004916995.1 Morone saxatilis | reverse complement strand
AGACTGTGGTCCCAGGCTCTCTCAGGTCATTGACCAGGTCCTGCCGTGTATTCTGGGGCTGATCCCTCACCTTCCTCTTATCATTGATGCCCCACGAGGTTGAGATCTTGCATAGAGCCCAGACTGAGGGAGATTGACCGTCATTCTTGAACTTCTTCCATTTTCTAATAATTGCGACCAAAACAGTTGTTGCCCTTCTCACCAAGCTGCTTGGCCTATTGTCCATGTAGCCCATCCCGTCTTGGTGGCAGGTCTACAACTTTATCCCTGATGTCCATACACAGCTCTCTGGTCTTAGGCCATTGTGGAGAGGTTGGAGTTCTGTTTGATTTGAGTGTTGTGGACAGGTGTCTTTTTATACAAGGTAACAAGTTCAAACAGGTGCAGTTAATTACAGGTAATGAGTGGGAGAGAACAGGAAGGCTTCTTATAGAAAAATTAACAAGGGGGGGTCTGTTGGAGGAGCCGAATTCTTACTGCTGGTAGGTGATCAAATACTTATGTCATGCAATAAAATGGCAAATTAATTAAATCATACAATGTGATTTTCTGGATTTTTGTTTTAGATTCCATCTCTCACAGTTGAAGTGTACCTTAATTACAGACCTCTACATGCTTTGTAAGTGGGAAAACCTGCAAAATCGGCAGTGTATCAAATACTTCCGTTACGTTCTCCCCACTGTAGTTCAAAGCATCCCTTTGTAGGCAGCAATGTGCTACAGGACTGTTGAAATAAGGCAGATAATATTGTAGGAAACAGCTCTGCTGTTTTTTTTAGCTGTGGGTTGGTCAAACGGTATTGACACCCTTACAGAATTTCTAAGTCCTGAAAATATTACTGGGAAGTGGCCGTGTATTGCCATTAACATGAGATTGCATAGTGCAGTTTTAAATTGTGTAATAGCAAATTTAATTTAATTTTATTTGTATAGCACCAATTCATAACAGAAATAACTTTACAAAATAGAGCAGGTCTAGACTATACTCCTTATAAAATTATTTACAGATACCCAACAGTTCCCACCATGAGTAAGCACTTGGCGACGGCGGCAAGGAAAAAACTTCCTTTAGAAGTAGATTTAGAGTTGGTAAATACCTCTGTATATGAAATGCAAAGAATTGGTATGTTTAATCTTAATATATATTTTTAAATGTGGTATGGTGTCTTCCTGTAGTTATCACCTTGAAGAGCTGGACCTGTCCTCCTGTCTCCTGACTCATGGCATGATTCAGATGCTGCAGCCTGCCTTCAGACACACACATAACCTCAAGTGAGACAAACTTAATAACTTCTGTTGTGGTTTGCAGTGAAGGCCCATAATAACAAAGTAAACATGTCCTGTTTCATTCCTCTCTTACTGCTAGTGACAGTAAAGTAAGTGGATATGTATTCTGTATGTTAGTGCTCTTCACCAGCTACACTGACTGTCTTAAACTGTTGGCTGTGCTATTTATTGATTTACTCTGGTTGAAAGGTGATCCAGTTGTGTGCAGGGGTAGTCCACAGCTCCCATCTGGATTTCCTAGCCTATTTTGTCAAGTTATCTTAAAGACAGACAGCTAGCTTTAAGGCTAGAGTTGTTTTTTTCCTTGGATTGCACGTGAGCGCAGAAAACAATCAGTCCATGCTTCAGAGTCCTGGGGTCATCGGGGTAGGGGCATGGGACTCCCCAGCCCAGCACTCTTAAGAAAAGTGGTGCCCAGGACCCACAGCAACATCACCATAACACATCCAGGTTACTGTCTGCAGTTGGCGTCAGCCCAGACGTGATCAAATTCTGTCCCCGCAACCCCAGCGGGGACAACAGCATAACCAGTGCCCCCAAAAGCACCCAAATAAACCTCAAGGCACATGCTGAGAGTGGTGGGCACCTGGACTACTGACAACCCATTCCCAAGGTTCATGGCTTTTGAAAACAATTTCCCAAGGTGACAGGTTTCAGTTCTGTTGCCAGCCCCGACCACACTCAGGGGAACCTTAGTCACAGGCCCAGTGAAGGGCCAGTTTTTGTCTCAGGAGATAGCCACACTCCTGGACAAAAAGGCCATCACCCACGTATGCTGAACGATGGGTTTTACTCAATATATTTTCGGATACCAAAGAAAAACCATTTACTCTGTCCTGTACTAGACCTAAGGATAGTTGTTTCATACAATCAACGTCCTTAAGATCATCAGTTTAATAGAGTGGTTCACTTCCATAGATCTCAAGGACATTTCACCCCTCAGATGTCATCTGTCATTCTACCAGGCGTCTAGCCACATCCAGCACAGCAATTAGGGGGGTGTCACAATCAGAGATGTGCGCATTAGCATCCTGGACAGCAGGTTTTAACACTTAAATGTTGCTTCTAGATTGGCATCAGCTATTCTGCCATTGGCTTCTTCAGTTGACCAGAAGGTGGATGTCTGTGACAGTACTTCTATAAATGATCCATTTTGTTTACTGCAACTGGTTGACAGGAAGTTACAGAGGTAGCTATGATTCTGTGAATTCCTGGATGACTGCCAGTCCTGATGGTCACTCTGAGCCTTTTAGGACGAGAAGATTCTGCTAGCCCAGATGTAGCGTACCATGTGGTGTTTATAGCCGGGATGCACAGGTAGCCTACATGTCATTGTCACACTAGTGTCTTTGTTTACATAACATCTCAACCTGCACCGAGTGTGGAGACATCCCCACTAGTGACTTCTGTTTATTGCTTGATGCTGAACTTTGTACATGTAATGTATGCACACTCAATTGCTGCATAGTGACTGAATATGAATTCACTGAATAGTTGTAAGCAGGCACAGTAATTGTGAGTTTAACTGATCAGCTCATATCAATTGAATACTGGATTACTTAACTTCAGTTAGTTTATTAAAAAATTATTCATATTCAGATATGACAAAGACAGGATCAGTCCAGCACTGCACTACAGTGAAAATACACTCAGTTACCAGTTTATTTGGCTAATACAGAGTCAGTCTGATCCAACACTCCTGCAATAGGTTAGGTGATGACGTGTTGATTCAACTTTATGATCATTTTGGAGAATGTAGTCTATGCTCCTGTTGAACTGTATTGCATTATACAGAGAGGTGTTTCTGTTATTTAGCCTACCCTCATTGATATAAATGGGTCATGGAATGGGAATAAAAATATACACTGTATATGAACAATGAATAATGCCAGCGATATTCTTTTAAAATGATCAGAGCATTTTACTAAGTTACTTTACAGTGTTAAATATAGCCCTCATTACTGCAGCTTTTACATGTATTTTTATTAACTTTGGGTGATTCCCATGCCTGTCTAGCATGTGAATGTTGTTTGCTGTGATTGTTGTGTCTGCCTGTCTCTGTTGTCCTCAGTCTGCAGTTTAACAGCCTGGGTCCTGAGTCCTGCATCCTCCTGAGAGATCTGCTACTAGACCCCAAGAGTTCTATTAGATCTCTACAGTAAGACTACACTTTAATTCATGTGTTTACGTTGTTGTAGTCTGTGTGTACAATGGAATCCTCTCTTCACTGTGCTGCTGTCTTTTAATTTAGAATATTCAAATTTCAGTTAATTAAACACAGTATGTTCCCCTCAGCTCTGCTCAGTTTTATATTACCCCTCTTCCTCTTTCTCTCTTTCTGCACACATT
>NW_023340257.1:269466-272685 GCF_004916995.1 Morone saxatilis | reverse complement strand
TTTTCTGGATTTTTGTTTTAGATTTCGTCACTCACAGTTGAAGAGTACCTATGATAAAAATTACAGACCTCTACATGCTTTGTAAGTGGGAAAACCTGCAAAATCGGCAGTGTATCAAATACTTGTTCTCCCCACTGTAAATGCTAACATCAGTCAGTTTCAAATTGTTGTGCGCAAATAAGATTTAAAAGTAGGATATTCTTTTGGATCAAAATAAAAAATATCATACACAACAGCAAAACAATAGAATCAAAACCCTACATAATAAACAGCTGCCAGTAAAAGCATAGCCCATAGCTTACCTTGCAGGGGCGCATGAGAGCACAGAACTCAGTACAAAGCATTTGATCGGCGTCATGCGAATGTCGCTTAGGCGGATGGATCTGATTGAGGCCAGAACTTCTGCAGTCAGTCTGGGGTTCTGAAACTCATACAGAAGGACCAGCAGATCCATCAGCTCCTCTGGTGGCTGTGGCTTGCTGAGCTCTAGCATCAAATAAGGTAAAAGATTTTCATTATGTCAACAGACTATTAAAATAAATACACCAAATTCCTCCACTCTTGGCTCAGGCAGGACTCCAAGATACCATTACTCCTGGTACACAATCTTGGGGCACAATTCCACCTATACCTTCTGTTTTGGATATGTTTTTTTGTAAAACTCACACTTGTAACTTTCTTGTAATTGTTGCAGTAGGGGTAGAAAAGACTAGACTGAGCTACCATTTTAGCTTCAGGGTAAAATATTTTTTTATGAAGCTATTTCTTTTCTGATACGGGAGTTATTTTATATTTCTTAAATTGTAGAAATGTGCTTTTGGATTTCAGAATTTTAATGTAAGTAGAATTTTCATGTTGAATTTTTTGTATTTTCACTTTTAACATATTATATTTGGAATTTTGTTTTCTTCCTGTTTCTGATAATCCATAGATAAAATCAATAACAAATCATACCTGTGAGAACACCCGAAGCTATATCTGTATCTGTCCAGTATTGGACTGGTCAGAGTTAACTACAAAGGTTGACACCTTTAATTACTCAAGCAAGCATACTATCTAAGCAAGACTGAAAAGAAAATGAACTTACGTCTGACCAGGTGCTTCCTAAGGGCACGTGTGATTTGGGCCACCGTGGTGCTCTGAATGCTGCACCCAAGTTGCTGGAGAAGTACACGGTTACCATAATGTAACAGTCCTCCCATGAAGATAGGGTAGAGTTCAAAAGGCTGGCCTTCACAGTACTGCTTTGGTTGTGGGCCATGGACTCCCAGGAGGCTTTGCTCGACCTGATCAAGGACATCCTCGTTGTAGCTATCCTCTGTACGGAACATCTCAGCTGCCATGGTTCTGGCAATGCTGCCTTTGCTGCGACTGATGATTTTCTCATAGAGCTTTGGAAACAGCTTGAGGAGGTTAAACACGGCAAAGATTCGGAGAGGGATGAACTTAGAAAAGATGTTAACAAGGGCATTAACATCTTCACTTGCTGGACCAATGGCCACAGACACCTTCTTGGTCAGCTTCTCCAGAGCTGATTTATTCTCTCCTAGTACCACGTAGAGAGCCGCCAGGTACTCCTGCATGGCTGGGACAGCAAACACATACCGCATCTCATCATTCTCACTGGGTCCTTCTGGTAAATGCTTCCCACTTTCTACACAGGGAACCAGGAAGAAGTCTAGCACGTCAGTCCGGAACATGGCCAGCTGACGTAGCTCCTCATCTGTCTTGGTCTTCCCTCCTATCCACTGCTCTAGTTCCTTTTCTGAGAAGGATGAGCGTTTGTATGTCACACCGTCAAATGCAAGTTTACCAACTGTACGGACTACATACAACATCAGAGAATTGTGGTGATCCTGAAGGGGCACATTTGCCCCTGTCCCTGTGCCCAGCACCTCACCCCCAAAGTTGAGCCTAAGGAAACTGGTGTATATGCCAGTCAGTGTGCGGATGGGTGCATTGGCATCAGTGAAATGGAGGAAGTGTAAGGTAGCACATGTGAGCCAGCAGTATGAGGGGAGGAAGCATGCTGCGGCCAGCTGGCTTTCTCTCTGGAGGTTGAGATAAAGCAGCTCTATAAGAGCCTGGGCATCATGGTTACATACAGTTTCCCCACTCTGCTGCAGGAGGCGGCCGGTAAAGTATGCCCGCTGGCGGGCTGGGTCATTAAAGCCACAGATCTGTGCATAGCGACTCACATACTTCTGAGGGATACGGTCCAGGGCAGACAGTCTGGTGGTAACCAATATGGAGGCCTGGGAACCATACAAAAAAAAAACAAAAAAAAAAACTTGAAATTAACACACTTAGGAATAGACAAGGATTCAAAAAAGATGTTTTGATTACTTGAAATGTTTGGAAACTCCTTGGCTGGAGTGGCCTCAGTTATTTCTTTTTCATTTACTTTCATTTATTTTTCTCGGGCAGGAACACCGCATCTCTATAAAGAACAAACTTAAGGCCGGTCCTTAATAAAAGCCAGGCAAGACATATTGAGATAGGGAAAATGTGCATTTCCATAGCACTTAATCCATCAGTACAACCACAGTCATGTCATTACCCACCACTCTGCAGAGAACACTTTCGTTTTAGCAACAATTCTGCTTTCATTCACAAATGAATTTCTTTGTTAAGCCAAAGTCAAGGAAACCCAGCACTTCCTGCAGATGCTATATATTAAAAGCAAGAAAAGTAGAGGGGGAGAATAATGCCACCATTGCCCTTACCCTTATTATAGCTGGTTATTGAGCCTCTGTCCTTTAATTTAGTACCAAACGAACAGAGTATCAAAAACTGTTGAGTGCTAAAAGGTGGTATCAAATACCTGATCAGATTTGTAATCTTGTCTGTTTAAAATAAAAGCTTGGAGTTGAGTACAACGTAGGCTGCAGCCAGTATTATAGATCTCATGGTATAAGAGGGAACTGCACTACACTGGATATTCCTAGTTTCCAGGATAGTAACTTTATTCGCATTCTCAGTTTAAGAAAGGGAATCTGATCTTCTAAAGCTAGAAAGCACTTACAAGCCTTAAAGCTGCATTAGGTAACTGTTGTAATTTATATAAAATATTGTTCCTCTGGCTCCTTTTTCTTGGCTTTTATTGCCTTTATTGAGAGTAACAGCTGAAGACAGACAAAGGGGGGCAGAGAGAGGAGATGACACGCAGCAAAGGGCCGCAGGTCGGATTCAAACCCGGGCCGCTGCAGCAACTCTGTA
>NW_023340257.1:269201-269366 GCF_004916995.1 Morone saxatilis | reverse complement strand
ATACAATCGATCGATTACCTTTTTAAAAAAAAAAAAAAAATGTTAGATCGATATATGTTGTCCGGAAGGCCAACTTGCCAAGCACAGATCGATGTAATTGGATCATAGGAATATAAATCAATACATCGATGTAGTAGATGAATCGTTACACCCCTATTTTCTTAA
>NW_023340257.1:267384-269078 GCF_004916995.1 Morone saxatilis | reverse complement strand
CCAGTGCGACCTAGAAAAAATTTTAGTCGCACTCTGGAGCCCTGCAGCATATAACATAAGACAACTGTGTAACTGAGTAAGAGAAAGATATTTTACTTTGACAGTTGGCCAAGATCCTCACAAGAGAAAGGAACCAGTAGTTTGAAGTGGGTCAGGGTGTTCCCAGCGCACCAATCCAGCACCAGCTTTCGTACCACCGTACTCTTTCCTGTTCCCACGGCACCATACAGCAGTACATTGAGCCCCCGACCTCTCTCACTCCAGTCATTGGTGGGTTCAAACAGCTGTTCCACAGTCACAGAGGGGCTGAAGGGGGTCTGGGTTTGGATAGGGGAGCTGAGCAGTCCTGCACTCTCCTCAGACGTTCTTTCTAAGATCAGAGGATCCACATGCATGGTCTCTGGGCTGAAGCAACCACCAAACTGTTTCTCCTCCTGAGGAAGGTGGCTGAACCACAGGAAGAGCTTCTTCTTGTGGATCTCTAAAGGATCTACTAAAAACAAAGAAAGGGGGAGTTTTTAGAATTTGAGTGTATGTATCCAGCCTTCTTTCTCACCTATCTACATTTTCCCTGACATAATAAAAGAGTTGAAAATCTAAAATCTATCAACGTTATCTATCAACGTTGAATTTGGAGCACTTGTGAAAAACGGATTCAAACAGAAAGGTCTAAATCGAAGCAGCAGAGACTGAGATATCCTGACTTCTAGTCCCCAATATTGGTCAAGTTTCAAAACACTGGATCCTACATTTCCCATTATGCAATCCTGCTTGGTAAACGCCCACATCTTTCAAACTCCACACCCCCAGTTTGTAACGTAGGCTTTCTGTTACAACTTTAAATCAAAAGTGCCCCAGAACCACAGACATGATAGAATTGTTCCCACAGAATGAGTGGTACTTCTAGAGATTACTAAACTAACTTTGACATATGAAACTGTAGGAGTGCTCCTTCAAAAACTTTGTTCGCTTGTTCAAAGTGTGTCCTTTTGCTGCAGGAGACCTTTTGTAAATCACTTTAAACTGAGTTGCCCATTCAGGGTTCCCACTCTTTTTAAGAAATCTTTCCAGGTCGACACTTGCTCACACAGTTAATTTAGCCTGGCCCACACCAGGAAGTAAAAATCAGGATATCTTGGCCACTGCTGCACACATTTTGACCATTCTTTTTAAATCTATCACTAGTCCACAAACTATGGAAATGGAATAGAAAATTGCTGGATGAACAAATAATGTTTCTACAACTGCTACAACTAATATTTCATACACTATGGTCACTAACTACTTCAGTGATTGTCAAATAGCAATAAACTGCTACTGAGTTGGGCACCTGGTTCTGAAGTGGTGGAGCAGTATGTGCTGCAGTGAAAGCCAGGGGCTGGGTAGAGAGACACCTCCTCCCTCCTCCTCCACCTCCATACTCGGAGCAGCTGACTCAGCTGTCTGCAAAGCACAACCCAGGCTAGTTCAGTTGACATTGTTCAATCTTCACAGGATATAAAACCACAGAGACAGCCTATAAAGGTCACTTCAATCCCACAGTCAACACCTCCGTCCTCACAGTGGTTTATTCCAACTAACCCGAGATCTGCATCACATGGCGGTTTAATGGCAGAGAAGGGCTGCTATCAGACTGTTTGCAGGTTGTAGCAGGTATACTGACATACCTGTCAGGCGGCTGTGGCTCAGAGGCA
>NW_023340257.1:261922-267166 GCF_004916995.1 Morone saxatilis | reverse complement strand
TTTTTTTTTTTTTACCATACCTCCAAGGCACTGACATTCATGCAATGCACACAAATGTACGCCCAGTAACTCAACTTAACCTTGTCTAATGCCACTCCATATCAATAAAATATGAAGCAATATGATGATGGGCTCTTTCCCAGAAGGCACCAGGCATTTCTTAAGAAAATAAAATGAAGCTCATATAGGCTGTCCTTTACTAAATCTTACAAAACAGAGACAATAAAAGTTGTTTTGTGATAGAACACTTATGGAGAATCTCACCATGCCACATTTACACCTAAACTTCTAGCCAGCTTATTTCATTATATCTAGAAGTCTGCAGGCCTGCCGAGGTTGGACAGGTTAGTGCACTGACACTGAAGTGTATAAAGTGTTCCTACCCCCCGCAGGAGATGGGTATTTTTAAATTGATCCTTTTAACTTTTGAGTAATTGTTTAAGAAGAAATGTCCAAAGCTCAGATTTCAGCTTCTCAAATGTCAATATTTTTTGCTTTCTTTAGTCCTCTATGACTGTAAGCTGAATATCTTTGGGTAGTGGACAAAACAGGAAATCACCTTTTCTGACACTTTATGGACAAAATAACAAAAGAAAATGATCGGCAGATTAATCGACAATAAAAAATAAACACTGGACTTCCGGTTATGGAGGCGAAGGGAGCAGACGCACGGTGCCGACCTCCGCTCACTAGCCTGCTGAAATTAGCCTTCTACCAATTCTATAGTAAAATAACTTGACACTATGCTAGCTTCTACAAGTGAATACACTGAAAGTGAGACCATGCCACCGAAAAAGACCGAAGGAACAACAACGAGGGAAGATAAAAACCAGCTAGTTCCCTCAACGACTGCTAGCGGCAATGGCGGTGGGATAGCTGACAAACCCCCACAATGGTTCATATTCGAGATGGATAAGGGGATACAAAGGATTGAGTCCATGATTGAGGGACGTTTGACTAAACTTTCTGAAACGATAGAGAAAATTGTCAGTGAAAACGAAGCCATTGGGAACCGAGTCAAGTGCGTCGAGGGAAAACAGTGTGAGTTTGAAGACTCACTAACTGCCTTGCAGTGTGAGCTGGACGACTACAGGAAAACCACAGAGGGTGAGCTGAAAGAGCTGAGGGAACAACTGGACGACCAAGAAAACAGAGGCCGCAGAAAAAACCTGACGCTGGACGGCTTTTCAGAAGGAGTGGAGGGGAAGGACACAGTGGCATTCATACAAGAATGGCTACCCAAGATACTCTATATGGATGGGGAAACTTTCGAAGTGGAGCGCGTCTCTGTTACAACGCCCAGCAGACGGTGCTAGACCCCGCGACATTGTGATCCGGCTCCTCCGCTTCTCTGACACGGTCAAGATCATCAACGTAGCACGGGACAAAATTCGACTATCATGATTTTCAGAGATATGTCTACAGCCCTGTACAAAAAGAGGAAAGCCTTTGCTCCACTAAAACGGAGACTCAGGTAAAGAGCATCACTTTCAGGTTACTACATCCAACCACCTTTTCAATGGATCTAGAGGGAGGGCGACACACCTTCACAACGCCGCAAGCTGCTGAAAATTATTTGAGGAAATATCACCGGGACGTGCTGCCCCAGGAATAACCATCTACCCGGACAGCCTGGACAACACCCCGATCCTGTTTCATGTCGTACCGGCGGGACTACTCTCCCAGAGGTGAGGGAATAAAGACGTGAGGGACGGACAAGACTGCCTTTGGTCGCCCGGGAAGCTTCTCTTCTCACCTGGTGCCTGGTTTGTATGGTCCCGCCTGGCTGGAGGATTTTCGTATATATCTCGACCTTGTCCCTTCCACGCGGGACTGTTGCTTTCTTGGGGGACAGACGGACGTTTCTCTCCCGCATCACAGTGGTCGAGATGTCAGGTTATTTTGTGAATTGTTAATTCACATCATGGATCCAGTATGTAAGTAGTTTACTAATGGGGAGCATACATGCCCAAAAGGTTGTTAAAATACTCAAAAATGTTATAATCACCATAGACAACCTTGAAACTGTTATTATATACTGCGAATTAATGTTGATCTTTTTTCCCTTCTTCTACTGTTAACTCGTTACAAGAATCGCTTTGTTTATTTTTTTACCACACTGTTGTGTTTATATATCCCTGTCTGCACAAACATACATATAAATATTACTTTCTTTAATCTTACTATACATATTTGTGCAGAACAGAGAATAGCTGGTTAAATTGCTAATACTAGGTGGTGTTATCATGAGGAATTATTCCACATACTACAGTGAAATTGTGTTCTCACTTTAAATGATTGTGAATTTCTGTTATGAATAGGGTTAAATGGCTAGCAGATTATTTAACTTTAAAGGAGGATTGGCTCTGTTTTATAATGCAGCAAGATAGGTTACAGCTGCATTAAAAAATCGTCAGGAAGAATAGGGGTTTGGTACTTCCTCAGTTGGGGAGGAATAGGGACAGGAGGGGGGACTAAAGGGTTTAGTTTGACTTTAATCACATTTCTTTCTTTCTTTTTCATTTCCATGTATACATCTATTTTCAATGTACAAGAGATGGAAGTGTATCTCCTGGATGAGACAACGGCCAGCTGCTCTAACTGGTTACATCCGACCTTACATTATTATATGGGAGAAATAGATAAAGGAAATGACAGCTGCAGTTCTTAGATACCTGACATGGAATACCAATGGCATCAATGATTTGACAAAACGCAAGAAGGTACTCAATTTTCTGAGAAACAATAAAATAGACGTAGCTCTACTACAGGAGACCCACCTAACGGATGCAGAGCATGCCAAACTGATACGTCAATGGCAGGGGCAGATCTTTTATTCCTCCTTCACATCCCAATCTCGAGGTGTGGCCACATTCATTGGTAAAAATGTCCCTCTACAGGTGGATAATGTTGAGAGAGACCAACAGGGAAGATACCTGATACTTAAAGGCTCCATAGCAGGTGAATCTAGGTGGTGCTGCAGTGTCCATTAGGGAGAAGCTGGCACTAGTGGGTGTGGGCAAACTGCCGGAAGGTTGAGTGTAACATAATGCTATATAAGACAATGATACAGCTTCATCCAAGCCTTTTCCTGTTAGTACCTTTATCTCTTGTACCTACCTACAAACTTTTGTACTTTTTATCCTGTTTTTTTTTTTAATTCAATTTATTTTATTTATTTTTTTATTCTTTACATATGGTACACGTGTCACAACTGTAAATGTAGCCCATTTTAGTAATAATTGCTATGTTATTTTAACTTATTTGTCTCACCTTTTCCCTTTTTTTTTTCTCTCGTTCTATCTGTGTACGCCACAGACATTTGGGGTGGGGGGAGGGAGGGGTTTGATGTTAAGTTGTGATGACTCCATTACATTGTTGTTGGTTTTTTTTTTGTGTTGTTGTATTTTGAAAATTTCAAATATAAATTGAAAAAAAAAAAAAAAAAGAACACTGGTAATAATCATGCTTTTCTCAAAAATAAAAAACTACTTCGACAAGCCCATTACACATGTTACCACACCAACTACCTCAAGTGTGGTAGCAGTCGTGGCTTGCCGATGCACCTGCTGACCAAAAAATTCAATAAATATGACGCACAATGATCTAAGGAACCTCATAGTTCGCTAGCAAGAAAAAGCTCTGCGAGCCAGTAGCTTCTTCTGACTCGAAAATTCACTATCACAACTAATTCTGTCATGACACGATACGGGCTACACTGCATGCTCACCACACACTCCTCTGTCACCAGATACACCTGACATTCACGAACCAAGATTTATTACTAGCGACCGCCCCCACCGGGTCGACCGACGCCAGATACTCTCACTGCGCGACACTGAAGCAAATGATAGGGTGCCGTAATGCCACTGTCAATGACTGTCATTGTCCATAGCGCACCTTCTAGCTTCAACACTCCAAGGATCCACACTTATCAATCACAATCAAAACACACAACCACTAAATAACTTCGCATACAAATGCGGCGACTCGTCCGCGTTCTCCTATTTGTCAAGGCACCTTCGACACGCTGGCGGAGAGATGATTGAGCCAACAACCTTCTGATTAGTGGACGACCCGCTCTGCCTCTGAGCCACAGCCGCCCAATGTATGTATTACCTCCTTTAGAGTGTGACTACTACAAGCGTAGCTACCCCATATTGTATGTGATCAGACTGTAAAAAAAGGTCAGCAGAAAATGTATCCCACAACCACATCATTGGGGACACAGGTGACTTTTCAGCCTCACCATCAAAACCATAACAGTTTGTCACCAACCTGTGCAGTGAGTTCATCTTTCTGTTCTGCTGCCACTTTATGGTGGTGATGGTGGGGGGTTCTGTGAAGAACATGCAAAATCAGACAACTTGTGCAAAAAGGAACTTCACAGTAGAGTTTCTGACAGCTTGTAGCTCTATGGAACAAGGTGTTGATTGATGAGCGGGTTGCAGTTTGTATCTCATGCATGCACATGGGAATATCTGACAATTGGTTGACTAATATGAAATATCCATCAAATATGTCACTTATTCAGGGTCATTAGTTTATTCAGTGACAGAAAACTCCTTTAGGGAAAAGGTTGGCAACCACTGATTTAGTCCCAAAGGGGGTTCCCAAACTTTTTCATGTCAAGGACCCCCACAATAGAAACTGGGACTTTGTGGTCTAATGTAGTTAGACCACAAAGCCCCAGGTTGAGAGGATTTTTTTCTACAGGAATTTACTTTATATTTTTAGGTAAGGGTTAGTGGTTAGAGGTTAGAGTTCTGGCTCTTTTTAACAAATCATTTTCCAGAAATTTGCAGGAGTTTTTCTTGACAATACAGGACAGCACTTTGTTCCAAACAGTAATAATAGATGCGGCATTGGGCAAACTGACTACATTAAATTTTGAATTTATGTTAATCTTAGGAAGGTATCTTGCTCACACCTCTGGAGAACATTTACTTGATGCTGGAAAAACCACTGCAAGTCAATTTCACACTGCATCTGGTAAACCAGTTTCAAGTGTCCTACTGTACATTTTATCCTACCAACCGTCGACTTTCAAATAAATACGCCATTAAGTTTACATTGGCAACCTAAGGGGCTAAAATACAAAAAAATTCTTTTAGCAATTTTCAGGTGTTTCCACGACTGGAAAACTAGTCTTTAAATTTCCAGGTTTGCCAGGTTTTCCAGAATGCCTTGGAACCGTGAACTAGGATCACTATACATTACAATCAATCAAAATTTGATTTGTAA
>NW_023340257.1:260097-261822 GCF_004916995.1 Morone saxatilis | reverse complement strand
CTGATTTGTCTTGGACACAGGCAAGGGGGGCTTTAAGGAAAAAAGGTTGGGAACCACAGATCTCGAGCCAGTGTTTGGTTTGTCCATTCTGGGCTACTGTAGAAACATGGCAGTTCAACATGGCAGACTTTGTAGAAGAGGACCCGCTCCCTCTGTAGACATAAATGGCTCATTCTTAGATAACAAAAACATAACAATTCTTATTTTCAGATGATTATACACAAATGAAAACATACCTCTGCATATTACATTCCATTTCTGACAATAGATCCTCGTAATTGTTTACCTTTTTGAAAGGTAAAATATTGTATATAATATGAGGTAGCCTGTTTACAAAAAACATCTACATTATGCTAAACAATGAATGACTCTAAAAATAGAAATAGTTCAACTGTGAAGGTCACAGACTAGTATTCCAGTCACCAAAACGAAATTTATTAAAATGACCAAATATGCTGATAATAATCTATGTTGTCCTGGAAAATTTTAATAGTATTTTAGCCCCTCACTCAGATTGCTTACCCACCTATGTTAGAGAAAGAATGTAGGCAACTGTAGCCAAACCACTAGAGACGCTGCAAAAAAAATGTCTTGCTAGTGTGGAGTGTCATAAATGCTGACCACCTATCTGTTACAAACCTGGGTCACTTCATTATGAATCCTGCATCATTAAAAATTGAGGAATAAAATTGGGGTTAGATGTTTCAATACTGACCTATCAGTAAATTATATGACCGTATTGTTAAAAAAAACTCCTCGGGCGCCTGGTTAGCTCAGTTGGTAGAGCTGGCGACCCAAGTACTGAGGCTGAGTCCTTGCTGCAGCGGCCCAGGGTTCGAATCCGACCTGCAGCCCTTTGCTGTCATCCCCCCTCTCTCTCTACCCCCCTTTCTTGTCTATCTTCGGCTGTCTCTATCAAATAAAGGCAATAAAAAGGCCCAAAAAAAAAGAACTTGGAAAACTCCTGCAAAATGTCCTATTAAATGAAGAGTGGGAACCCTGCCTTTAAGTTGTGTTTCAACTAACTAACTCGTTTCAAAAGTCTTGCAAGTTTACATACATTAGTCAACTAATGAGTTAATCAACTTGTGGCTGATTAGCATGGCATTAACTAATATATAGGAATAGTTTGTGCTTTGAATTATTTCATTTACGTATTTGTGTTGAGAAAATAAAGCTGCTTCGAAACATCCTTTTCAAGGGAAAGTGGCAGTGCAGGCAGAGGTCAGGCTCATCTAATAGACCTTTTTCCTGGTCCTTGAACTTGTCATGTTGACATGAACTAGTTATTACAGTTAGTTGACTTATCAGATGTTAGTGACATTAGCTTATTCTGGGCTTCATAGTTTACAGTTTTCACGTGTTGGAGAGCTTTTCAACCAGAGGATAGGGGCAACTATTGTCTCTAGCAGTCTCCTCAGGGGCAGACCCTGCTTCATGTGACAATAGTATGTGTGTGTGCAGGCTGCTGGAATCTCAGATCAAAGCTCTTTTGTTTAGTGTAAAGTATTGAACAGGCTTGACTGTATGAAGTGTTTACAGTTTGTCATGAGTCCAAATTTATCACTTCCTTGTTCAAAGGAAACCTGGAGCTGTCACTGGAGCATTCTTACAGCCAAAACAGAAAACTGCATTCTTATTCAAAATGAACTTGACCAGAACCAGACCACAAGTTGACCTGATTTCCTCATTAAACTGTCAATAAACACTAGAGCTATGTTCTAT
>NW_023340257.1:258599-259899 GCF_004916995.1 Morone saxatilis | reverse complement strand
TGTTTAGATCTTGGTGCTTTTTTTGTTTTAATCATTAATCAATCAAAAATACCAAACATTTGCTGGTAGCTCCTCTTTGGCTTGTCTTTTGGACAGTCCGATTTTCTGTTTTTCTGGAAAAAAACTGTTATGGAAAATTCTAGAAATATTGTGTAGAGTTTATGTGGTGAAATAAACCATGTGATGTCACCTGGCATTGCTGTAATTGTGAAACCATAAATTCTGCTGTAATAGTTGAAATCACTTTATTGTAATCATACATGGAATCTTCATCTTAGTCTTGTCAGAATATCTTGTTTTTACTCTAGCATAATGTAAGCATATAAGCTTTCTGTTTTATGTCTGCTATCTGTACAGGTACATCAACAATTTATTTCACAAAGTAGAGGATCAGTTAAAAAAAAGATCTGATTGGCTTGTGTGAGAATTCCCCAGATAGAGCTCATTCAGCAGACTCTGTACTTGAGATTCCTCTGCCCCTCAACTTTCTTGTCCATTGACCTTTGCCCCATTAGGTTTGGGTTGGTGGTTAGTTAGATGATGGGGACTGCCTTTTCCTGAGACTGCCCTCATTGTTTGGATTTTCACTAGATTTTCCCCAGATGGAGAATCTAGAGAGGCTGGGGTTGTAGCAGGCGGCCATGAATAATCAGTAGGCGGTGTTGTTCCACCCTCCTTTCTATCCTTCAGTCTTGTTTGTCAAGTAGAAGGTCCAGTTACCCCTGTCTCAAATCTCTTTAGTCTCACTCCTTTTGCTGTGCTGATCCTATTCACACAGTCCACATTCCCATGGGGCATCCACTGCCTGGTGACCCAGTTTTCCTCATCTGAGAGCTTTGGCTTAAAGGCATATTTCAGTTTGTCAAGCTGTAATAGAGTAAGAATTTTGAATTATTAAAAGCAAGTTTCGAGTATTTCCAGATTTTCCCATCTATTCTGACTGACTGTTTATGTTGATAGTTCATTGTAACATAGAAGTGTCTTTTACCCCTTATTTTGAATCTACAACGTGTGTTTGTACTGCAGCACAGAGCTCTGTGAGCTGAGCCAAACTGAGTGGGTCACAATGGGGGAGATGGAGAAGAATACAAGCAGAGAAAGTGAGTTCCCTTGTGCCAAAAGCTCAGGCATCTATAATTAACAAAGAAGCTGCTGAACAATGAGGCTCAGTCCAGACTGCTGCAGACATCATGGCATCGGTTCCCTCTCAAATTAAGTATTACATTTAAATTGTGGATTTCAAGTTTTTCAGGTCCCATTTCAGTTTCTTACCCTTTCAGAGTTTGCTGCTGCGGCTCGT
>NW_023340257.1:255951-258499 GCF_004916995.1 Morone saxatilis | reverse complement strand
CACTTTTGTGCATTTGTTGCACAATTAAATGGGAAATATGAGCTTGATCTTAGTCATTCTCTCTAGGTGGCGGGGGGGAAACTACAGTGATCAAAGTCTTCCAGAGGTTTTAGGGCAGTTAAAAGTTTATTGCAGTTAATGATTGCATTGAAAATGGCAATTTTTGGTTACAACAACAAACCCAGTTATTGTCCATACTTATAAGAAGAAAAATGGGCTGTATTCAACCTATTTATGACAAATCCCCTTTCCACTCCAATCCCTCTTTACCTAAAGCCCTTAGAGATAGTATTTCAACTTTTGGGAATTTGTTTAAAGATGGAACCCTTCAGACTTTTGAAGGGCTCTCATCTCAGTATGGACTACCCCACACCCTTTTTTTCAAATACCTCCAGGTTATATACTTTGTTATCTCCGAACAAGGTGGCCATCTTCAACCATTAAAAGAGCAGCCTCTAGATAAACTTGTGCGTAGTAAACAGGGAGTGAGGGGGTTTATATCCTACTCTTACTCAGGAATTTCTCAGATTATAGGTTGGGAAGAGCTAAGAGTGAAATGTAAATGGGAAGAAGACCTGGAGTGTAATTTTGAAGAAGGGGATTGGGATTGTGTACTAGTAGTCAGTGTTTTTCTTTTAACTCTAGACATAAAATTACACAATACAATCTTATTCATAGAACATACTATACCCCTGACAGATTACATAAAATAGAGTCTCAGTACTCCCAGTTTTGCCCAAGATGCAAATCGGGAATAGGAACGTTGGTACATATGTTTTTGACTTGCCCTTGTCTTAATTCATATTGGCTGTCTATACTCAAAGTGCTTGATGATATTACAGGACTAACCATCCCCGCAAAGCCAAGAGTAATTCTCCTGGGTGACACATCTATGATGAAAGTCAATAAAAACCAACTCAAATTTATTAGAATTGCTGGGGTGGTTTTCTAGCATATGTGGATCCTTTTATATTTAAATAATGTCATGTGTCAAAAAAGTTAACACGTACCCCCTGCAGTACTCCGAAAGTACCCCTAGGGGTACATGTATGGCTATTTTCAGAAACACTGTTCTGCACAAGCGGAAAAGTAATGTTGGTGTTACGAACTGATCTCACCCTAAATGACACACAGAAGAAGGACCTTAGGCAGTTCCACACGGCAAGGTTTACAGAATTTAATTTACCGGATTAGTAGGACTAGTACTAGTGGTAGTTTGGATAAATTGCATCCCTACTGAAGATGAGGTTGTCAGCTAGGTGATGAGCTATCTCTTCCTCTTCTGGCTTTCTGTGCCACATGCAGATATTTGGATCTGGATCATCATCCCCCAGGAGATTAAGCATCTCCCTCTCTCCCTATTTTGCATTCTGTCATGTTTCTCTCTCCCTCCATTTGTGAATGTTGTGCCCTGAGGCAAAATGTGATTTTGGATTCTATAAATAAAATTGGCATTGACATCAACTAATCATTATAATTAACTGTAACCAGGTTCACAATTAACCCTTAATTTTTATTATGGACTGATTATTGCAAGAGGGAGGGCTTCCTCTGTCACTCTTCTGTGTCACTCAGTCACAGCATTTCAGTCCTGAGAACACAAAGGCACCCATGGACTAGTTTGGCGCTTCTTTGTGGGAACACAGGAATTCCAGAGGGATGCTAAAGCAGGGTTTTTCCCTGCTGCCATCTGAGCATGAGCAGAGCAGGCATTGTTGTCAGTGACACACAGCAATGCTCATTGCCAAACACAGTTCCTACAGGGCTATATTATGCCCTGATCTTAATTTGCTACATTTATGTTTTGTTCTCGTTTTTGCTTCATGGTGTTGCATAACTTTGTACAAGTTCAAGTACAAGCTGTAACAAAAGGAACAGGTCCTTGGAGAAAGACACAACTATCTCTGTGGTTCAGCGCGTCTTTGCCAATGTGTGTTAGCCAGGGCAGGGATGTCAGCAGCAGCTGGCCGTTAATTGCTCTCCTGAAAATCCTATGCCCATCAACCACTGTTGTCTTGGTGCCCCACTCTCTGCCCATTTTGTTTTTTTCTTTCCCCGCCCTTCAAACTATGTGTTTGTGTCCGAAACACAGTTGTTCAGACTAATCGGCATCCTATGAGGAACTACTGGCATGGGCTACGGGCGTGGATTAACACTTGGTGTATGACGATGTGTGTGAGAAGTGACTGGTTGGGCTAAAACAACAATGCCGACTGCTAAAGGGGTTAGCGTCAGTTATATGCAATGCCTTAACTGGACCAAAAATGGTGCTAGTACCCTAATTCACAATCCTAACCCTAAACATAACATAACCGTAATCCATATTCTTTTGGCATTTTATAACAACGACATTTTCAGTGCTGCTTTCTTAGCATTCCGATAGTTGTGTTTACAAAGAGACACAGTTACGCAGGCGTTTAGGAGTACCTCACCAGCATTGCTCTATGCAGAAATAATAAGGTCCAAAAACTAATAACTAGTAATCTATTTACTGGTTAGCTCCGTTAAGCTCTGGTACAGTTCTTCTTCGCCGCTCTTAAAACAGTGG